>NC_134012.1:97356092-97656092 GCF_047716275.1 Strix uralensis | reverse complement strand
TCCTGCAACAGCAAGATACCTCCTGGATGGAGTGGTATTGTAGTCTTTTCAGGTAATCTGACATCATCAGAAAACTGCTGTTCTTTCAATGGCCTGTTCATCATGTCTCATGGGAAAGTGCACTTCATTAGTTTATACTCCCCATGGTTTTGTCTTGGTGGGAATGAACTAATAGAAAACTTGGACAAAATAATGTTACTGACTAATACCATGATAGAAGGTTAAATTTTTGTCTCTTCAAGTCATTTATCTTGCTTCACAATGTGTGGCTTGTCCTGTGGAAATAAATCAATCCTAACAAAATATCCAGCTATAGGCACGAAAATGTCTCTGCAATCCAATGTTGAATGTTGGACCAGGCTTCTGTTAAAGACTTCTGTGAGTTTCTTTATGAGCAGCTTAGCAATTTGATCTGTCAAGCTGATGGTTTAAGTATGGAAATGATGTGATGTGACCGAATTCCCACTCTCATATAAATAACGTAGCTCTCTGCCAGTAAACTGGGTTTGCAGTCTGAAATTAAATAGTTTGGGATGCTTTGGTTTCTTAAGTACTACATTGCTTGCCTTACAGTGTCCCAGAAGTAATGTCTAGCAGTTCATCTATTTCCCAGATGTCTGAGTATTAGTCTGCTTTGAATAACTTGGAATGAAATGATCCCTTCCCTGCCCTGCTTCTGTTCATCTTCTAGGGATGCTTTGCACTTTAGGTATCTCTTTGTTTGCTGGTTTTGCCCATGTGTCACCCATGCTAACCAGGTCTCTGACGTCCTTGACCATATTGAGCCAGGATACTGGTTTTGTGGACTCTTGTTTTGCATTCCCGATAACCTCTGCTTTCACTGATCAGAATGTTATAATTCAGCTCACTACATTTGCAATGGTACTATGTATCCTTTATTCACATATCACTATGCTTCCAGCATTTCTGAGTTGACTTGGCCTTCTTCTGTGTGACTGTCAACTCTAACAGAATAGTACATCAACAGCTGGATACATTTCTTGGTAGATAATCATCAAATCTTTCACACACAAGTCATCTTGGCTGAGGATTTCCATATCTTTTCATGTTTTCTTTAGTTTCCTCCAGTTGAGAATCTCATATGCTAGTTTATTTTCATATTTTCAATGTGCAGAGTTTTCTGGATGAGAAACCAGCTTTATACATCTCATTTCATTACACGTGATACTGCAGGCTCAATAACATGCATTAAACTCACTCTAAAAATAGATTTCAGCCATTTCAAACAGTTCCCCTTCCCTGAAAAGAGCACACCTCCTTTGTGTTGGGCACAGTAACATCCATACAAATCTTACCAGATGTCCCTTGGAAGCAATGATACCATATGCTTCATTCAAGCCGCTCTGTGTAGCCTCTTTCTCCATATCATCTTAACATGGAGAGCTGGCCATCAGGTTTTTTGAGACATGAACTAGCTGAATCAAGTAACCAGTTTAAGGAGCACCTTTATCCAGCTGACATACCAAGGATTCAAAGACATTTAAGAAGCTTAGCAGATGCATACTTTATAAATCCTAATGGTAATAATAATTTTAATATATTTCTGAGAAGATATTTGCTATAACATCTCTATATTTTGGGAAGAGCTGGAAGCCATTCAAGCAGATGAAGTGTTCGATCTATCATACCTCCACCAGTTGCAACCTTGTCTTAATTTTGTTTGTATTAAATTTCAAATGTATTCAGTGACTCGTTCTTGCAAACAGATGGGGTTGTGATTGTGACCTGCCACAGCTTCTGTCACGCTGCCTCTGTGGGCATGGATGTAGGTGGATTTACATACATACTTAAGTGCTAAACTAGAGACAGTGATGAGTGATTCAGAGCAAATCCCAGCCAGGGCTTCTAGTGCCTGTTTGCCTGTGCAGTCGTGGAAAGAAGCAGGAACCAACCTGTTGTAGAAACTTAACTGTGCTATTTTTCTGGTAAAGGTAAGGAAGTATTAATGTCATTACATTGCCAAAGACTTTGAGGATGACATATCTGCAATATTAGGTATAGATTTGCATCATTCACACCTCTTATGTAAGCATGCATTTGTTTCTTAGACCCTCTGGCACTGCTTGTCAGTGAGATGATATCCCATTATTTCTTCCAGACAAAAGAAGGTAAAGAGACTAAGAGCTAAAACATATCCCCAAGGAAAGCTTTAGAAAAAGAAAATGGAAATGGATCCTGACCTGCAAAGCCAAGACTAGTCCCAGACAAGTCAGGGTACAGAAGATGAAACCAAAAACCTCAACCTGTGTCTGCTTAAATCTGTAAATAAGCAGGTCTAACTCATGGTGCACAAGAATGAGGTGTAAAAGAAAGACGTTTACTCTGAGAAACTGAAGAGGTGTGCAAGCACAGAGAGGAAACAGAGCTGTCAAATTCAATACTGCAATCTGAAAGAGTTGAAAAGTCAGAGAATGACAAGGTCAGTGCTGTTTCTGAATAAGGACGGGGTTATAGATTTGCTGTACTACCCTGGAAAAGTGAAAATTTTGAAGAGCTTATGCTTAGGAATAAAGTAAAATCGTTGGCAGTTGTTAAGCTAAAAGTGTCATAGGAAGAAGTGAAATAACCAACCTGGGGGGACTCAATGGAGAGAGAACAGCTCCCAGATTAAGACGATTTAATGTAGGTGTTCATATGAAGGTATATACATGTGAGTTAGATGTCTAAGCAATCAGTACCTTAAACTAAAGTCAACAGAGGGGAAGTCAGTACAGTCAATAGAGGATGGTGTAAGATTCAGCTCATTGTATAGCCGCACTAGTTGCCTGAACAGTCTCTACTCAGCCCAATGTGCTGATGAGAGGATTGATTCAGTTACCAAAGCACTGGCCTTTTGTGCCACCTGATATGCCCTATATTATTTGAAACATTCCCTGGGGCTGGCAGGTATGACCCAGGACCTATGGGAGCTACACATTCTAGATCAAAAGTTAGAAACTATGTTATATTCTAGAAAATCTCAGACAACGTCTAGTACCTACATTTAGTCAACTGAATTGGTCTTTGGATTGTACAGAGATCACAGATACTTATCTCATTTGTACACACCTAAATGTACGTGTCTCAATCTTAAACAACCAATCTTAAACAACCAATTATACTGAGATTAATTTGAAATCTGGACTTTTCATGCAAGTGGGACTTGTACAAGTAGGAACATACAGAGACAGGATGCCTTTCTTATCAAACAATGCATGAGTCATAGAGCATAGTACAAGAGATAAAGCAGAACAAAAAGAATGTGTGAGGTGCCTATATCTGTGGCTTTGGAAAATAGAATTTACACTGATACGATCTAATTTATTTATTTAGAAAGAAATTGTGAGGTATGGGCACTCAAAGAGACAGAAGTAGCTAATCAAGAACTAGATAATTAAGACAGACCAAAAATCAGAAAAAGGGAAAAGGCTCGCACTGGTTTGAAAAGGAAAACATAAAAAAGAGGGGAAATAATTGTCTACTCCTTTACCTAAGAAAATACTTTTTAAAGGGAATAAAAGTAATATTTTCAATGAGGAAATTTCAGGTTTTCTGTAAAACTATGATTTTTCATGAGAAAATTAAAATAAGGAATATTGAAAATTACAATATTCTTCCAAGACAATTCTGATGTTTCTTTCTCCCTGTACAAGTAATTTATGAATGATTATTTCCACAAAATGAAACATGGCAATTGTGTGTGTGTGTGGGGGGGGGGTTTCCACACTGATCTGGGGAACTCCCCTCCCCTTTAAAAGTGTTAAAACTAAGGAGCTTGGTCTTGCAAAAAACCCCTTTTTTATTTCTCAGACAGCTTTACTGGTCAGTAATACTGTCACTCTGTTTTGTCAATGCTGTCATATGGCAACAAGTGAAGCATGATTTTATATTTATAATTATTATGTGCTACTGTTGGGGAAGGAATGGTTAGATTCCCTCAGTTCATAATGTTCCCTGTCTGTGACATGGCCTGTCCCTTTGGCTTCTCTACAGCAGTTTTGAACGAGTTATTTTTAGTCGTCTTATTATTTCTTGCTGCCTGTGCTTTCAAGTTTCCCTCTGACTTTAATTAAAGTGTCCTTAGGCTTGTGCATGTAAAAAGCTAACAAGTTCACCCAGTCAAGATCTCTCCTAATTACAATGCAAAGTAGGAGTTCAAGTGAGGAGAACATCAAACAGTTTTTATGTGACATATGAGAGCTTGACACTGTATTTTGACAGGCCTGTTGTAGAATACATGATGCCACTAAAATACATTTTAAAAGTAATATCCCAGCTTACACATCAGCCACAAAACAAGCTGATGGTGTAGAGAGCAAGCTGTATAACATGCTGTATAGAGCAAAAGACAGTGTTTGGTGCGTTATTGATGTGTTATATAAACAGTGGTAAGATCCAAAATATGACTTTTGGTTTTGCTTCTTATGTGTGATGGCATTTACAGATGAACCAAATCTATAGGCCAGGTCTGCAAATCTAGGTGCCTACAACGTGGCTGCTTGATGAAAGACTAGGCACTGGACCTTCACCATTAACAAACACAACCTGCCATGAGCTAAACAGTACAGCCTTTCTAGGCAGGAGTAGAGGGCAATGACATTTTCTGTGGATGTGACACAGAGGAAGTGCACAATACAACCTCATTACACTAAGAACCTATGCACCAAAATACATCCTTTTCACCCTAATTGCCATTATGATCACTATAAGCTGTAAGTCCCACACTGCCAGTGCTTAGACAACCAGGCTGTGAACCCAACATATTCCTGCCTTTTAGGCTGCAGTTCCTCCACTCTAGGACGAGACGAATCATGCCAAGAGGTTTCATTTTTTCCCACTGCTTGTAAGAGGAGCCAAAAGTGACTAGCTCAGATGTCAATGCTGCAAGCATCTTCACTTAGTCACATGAACCCCACTAGTGTACCAGTCTCTCTGTATTTTCTATGTCCTCTCTTAAAATTTTTGCTCTTCAAGTAAGCATCTAGTATGTAAACTAGATGAGGATAAACAAAGTGAGAAGTGGGAGAAAGGAAGAAGGGAGGGTGGGTATGATTAGTGTATATTACAAGAGCCAAAACAAACAGGCAGTTTTTACTTTTCTCTTTCCACAGAACATTTGTTGCTAAAATTGGGATTTTCTTGCAAAATATATTGTTTGGTGGAGGTCTTGAGATATCGCAAATAAGACTGAGAAACAACACAAGACGTGTGAAGGAAACGTCAGTGAAAAGTATGAGAGGTTAATTTCCTGACCTTCAGCTCTAGTCGTAAGTCACCATCGTCAGCAATGCCGTGAGCACCCTGCAGTCAGAGCTGACACTATGATAGCAGGAATGGGTGAGTCAAGTCCTGTGGGCGTGCAGATGACTGTACAGGACTCCTGCATGACAAGCACCTTTTATTTCACCATTCACGGTGCCACTCAGCACTCAGCAGTGACCTCTTCAGTTGGAAGATCAATACACTGAATGAGAAGAGGTGGAGAAAGGAGGAATGCAAGAGAGAGAAAGACCAGAAATGCATAGAAAAACAGAGAAAGGAAGGGATGGGATCCGCAATGTGAAAAGGGCACTATTTTTTATTAATATTTGCACAAAGTCAATCACACACCTTTTTGGTCAAGGGTGACACTTCTGGAAGATTCCCACAACATCTCAGCTGCAATTTCTGCATTCTACTGTCAGTATGAATACAATGTTAATAGCAAAATAATTTCATATAGTGTATTGCAGCTTAAATATTTAAAGCAGCCTAACTGCAGAGCATCTGAACTGCAAAACAGCCACTTACTTGAGCAAAATTTGGGACTGAACAGCAGAGGTATTCTGCATCGCCTCACAACTCAGGCCAAAAGGAGGCAACAGCCACCAAATTTTGCTTTCTGCTCATCCCCGACTGAGAAAAGCAACGATTTCCTTAGAATTAGATGCAAGTACAAAATATGCTTGGAGGCAAAATAATGTGCAGACTAGAAACATAGTGTGTCATATCTTAGAACATCTTAGGCATCCATTATTAGAGCTGCATTTACCTAAACGTATTTCAGTGTGAATTGTCTTGTAAGGAGTGTATGTAGAGAGCATTGTAGTTATTGTAACAGCCACAGGGCCTCCCTGGATGGCATGGCACAACATACTGTACTTAATGTTGACACTGTTCAGTGAAACAATTATTACAATCAATTTGACTTCTAATGCGACTTCTCTTGTAAATCTCTGGGTCATTAACCTTAACAACATCAGTGTACTGTCAGTATCCAATTTCACCAAATTAGTGTCCGAGGTAATAGGAGAAGGAATGTATTAATGTGTTATTGGTGACTAATAAAGACAGCAACCCTCTAATGTGCTATGAAGAACAGCTGAAGCACGCAAAGGAAGAGGAAGCAGACAAAGTCAGGGTAAAAGACACACTTGGTGGTACATGTCAGGTCATCAAATTCAGTGTTAAACAGCTTAACCTCTTTACTGCAGACTCAGGAGGACCAGAGATGGGGCTGAGTCTGTGGCATATGACAAACAAGCAATGCATTTCATTTTGGGCTGGGCAAATTAGCACTTCTTCACAAAGTAGCACTCCATGTTCCAGCGGCTGAAGAGCAGCATCATGTAAAATCATATGGTTGTATAGAAAGAAAGGGAAAACGTTCCTAACCATCGGAAAGATTTTTTCAGCCTCCATAATATATCTTGCACTTCAGAGTACTCAGGTTATGCTGGGCTGATATAAATAGGCCTTTGCATCAGTGCCATCCAGTTTATCTTGCAGCTGGCAGGCTCTAAGTGACGTCTTCTGATATTGTTTGAGACGGCTCTTTACTGAGATGATAAGTGTCACAGCCCATCATGTCCACCACAGCGAAGGGAACGCTGAGTGCTCACAGCCCAGTAGAAGGGGTGCACTGAGGCTCCAGAGGGAACAACTGAGTGAGCGCTGGCAATCCCACTGACATCCAAGTGTCGGGAGAAGCACCGTGTTTGAAGTTGTCTCCTGCCAGCTTGCATTAGTGGGGAATGGTAGGGTGGGTGAACGTGGCACGACACTGACAGGATTTGGGCCCCCTTTAAAGCCCTGAAACATCACTCTTTACCTGCAATTACTGGATGCACAATACATTACTCTTCCAAGAAATGCTATATTCAGATGGCTGATATAACATAGAATAATTCTTCAACAGACACCTCTCAATAATAATAAAGAAAAGCTAAAATATTATTTTTATCCTCACATTCCCAAATATCTTTATAGGTTATAAACCAAAATTACCAGTTCAACAACAAAACAGAAATCCTTTAAAATCAACCTTTCAGAGCAGAAGGAAGGGACATGAAGAGTTAGTGACAAGTTTAATCATGAAGGTAACATATCTTGAAGAAAGTAGATTAGGCACCTCATTTAGGGCTTGGCAGGATCACTGGGTTAATACCTTTTCCTGTTGAAAAAGTGGTTTAGGATTTTAAAGTTTATCCTATAATTAGGACTCTTGTCTTATGGCTGAAAAACTTCATTCCATGTTCTGGTAGGGCACTGTCCCTGATGCTTAATTTCTATTCTGCAAATCCATACACAAAGGTAAAGAAAATCAATTACGACAGCAACAGCAACAATAACAGTAATAATATGATCTTTATATTTTGACAAAGCAGACACTAAATGTATAAAAATACAAACAAAAAACTTCAGCAAGCTTTATAGTACTGGAAACTTTGTCCTGCATAGCTGGTCAAACCCCATGATTATTTATTTGTTAAAAATTCCAATTTTCTCCTATCATGAAAACCTGATGAAACGTGTAATTAAAACCTCATAATGAATGAAATTTTAACTATCTTTACTCTCTGAATAAAAGCAAAGAACTCTGCTGTAATAACCTGATATCAAACCTATCAAATAGTTTCAAATAGTATTGATGGAATTTAGATGAGGCTTTTGTCATGGTTAAGCTTATCATTAGTCTCATCAAATGGGATTAGTTTCACCTAACTTCAGCCATCTAATAGGTTAGGTGTCTAAACTGAGGTAGCTAAATGTTCATCATCTATAACCAATAGCTTTAGATAAATCCCCTGGAGTGGTGTGTGGGGGCAGGAGTTGTAACTACCTGAGGCAGGTGAGTAGCCTGGAGGAAAGGACCAGGTATCTCTCCCTATTGATGGAGGAAGGAACTGAGCTGACTAGTTTAAAGCTGATTAAGTCTTTGACTTTTGTATGACTAAATGCAACTGTGAGATGAGTCATACTTCTTCTGATCAATTAACTTGTGAGATGGGGCAGTGGCATGTCATGGAGTATTCTGGTGACAGGCACAAAAACGTATTTGTACCTAATTAAAAATATTACAGAAAAGGTAATAAAAGGTGGAATGAACTTTCTTGTTTTATTGTGCTGCCGTGGGTTATCATTTTGATTTTCTCCCTCTCCTGGATGCCAAAATAGCATGGAGTTTACCTTATCTTCATCTTTTTTTCCTTGCCTTTTTTAACGCTACAAGAACACCGAGTTTGACACTTGTATTGTTTTGCCTTGGGCTGTGTCTGCAAGAGAAAATGGAGGCAATAGCTCTACTTTCAGCAACGGGTATCCTAAGAACTTTTTTTTATTCAGGAGGATCTGATGAGGCAGGAAGTTTTTATTTCTCCAGGCCATTTCCATGGCATGAATTATGAATATCATGGAAATGTGGCTATTACACATTTGAGAACCTGTTACTGCATAAGACCCACAAGTGGGGAGGGAGGGAAGGGAGGATTGTGCTCAATTTAAAATTGTGAAGAAACAGTGATTTTTCAGCATGTGTACAGATTATCATTTTGGTTTGTATTTCTATCATTTAGACCAAACAATTTTGTTTTGTTTCATAAAAATATACAGGATATTTTATATATGGATTAATTACTATGCCAAATGTCATAAATAATACTTCAATATTTGATAACACTTTCCATCAATGTAATACTTTATGAATATTGGGTGGCATTGTGTCTTGACATTGAGCCTCTTCACATTACTCAGGAGCTGCAAAAAGACCTGAAACCATTAGAAATGCCCAAATAATGCAAACCAGAAGATTCACATATGTGAGTCTAAACTGGCATAAACCAACACTGCTGTTGGAAGGGGTAGTCACATATCCCACCATTTATTCCTACCCAGGCCTTACAATCCAGCCAACAAAACCGCCAGCATTGAATTGATTAGTTTTAATCAGCAACCTTAACCTTTTCGGTGTGTGGTTGCACAACACTTGTGTTGGCATATGGAGGGAGGTGCCATAGGGACAGAGGAGGATGAGGCTCACTCCTTAATTGCTGCATTAGCTCATACTGGCTTGAAGTTGAACATGAAACTATAACTGAAGGTCATATCACCCACAGAGAGAGATCCACCAGCAGCGGGCACTACGCTTCCACCTATAGCGTATAGGTTGTGCCTGGGAAAGCAGCTGTAACTGGGGACTTCTTCCATCCTGTATATTGGCCAAGCTGCGAGTTTGTTTTCTGTTCAGAAGAGGACTCTCCCACTGCTGAATCTTCAAGGCCAAGAAGGGCTGCACTACTGAAAGAGCTACATTAGTCAAACACAAATTATTGGACTCAATGCAGCAGTAACTGAATACATTTTTTATTGCCTGCGTTATGCCAGAGGTCAGACTCAATGAGATAATACTCCTTTATGGTCTTAAAGTGTATAAAACCACATAAAATTAATCTAGAGGACACTCTTGTGCCTGTAGATGCTTAGCAAGATATCTGCTCTATCTGACTTTTAGTATTTGGGGTCATTTTAATTCACGGGCTCTTATTTTTCTTCCATTATTGGATTTTCTGTCCTTGCATCTCCCAGCCTTTATAGGCTCATAAGCAGAAGTAATGAGTGAGTAATGTGAGCAGCATCTTTCTTTGCTCCCCCTGCCAACCTGGACCTCAGCCACAGTCTCCTAAGTTTTAAGGTGTTTTTATTTTCTATGGCCATAAGGAAAGTCAGAACATCTCCTGGGCAGAATACAAACTGCAACTCACAGGTCAGAGGCCATTGCTCTAATACATGGCTTCTCCAGAAGAAGGGTCACATATAGGTATCAGGCCCATCTTTCTTTTCTTGGATCAATAAGAAAGGAGAACTTTTCATCCTTTTCATGGTTCAAAGAAGAAGTCTGAAGGATCAGGTCTGAGAAAATGACAGTGTCCCAGGAAAAATGTTGAGGAGCATTGCCATAGTACTTTTCAGGTTATTTCTGTTTCCACCCAGAAAAAAACAAAACAAAACAAAACAACTTGTTTAATCATCAAGTGTATTATCTTTTACTGTGGATTGAATGTGATATTTTGTTGTATACTTGTGCCTTATCACAGTAGCATACCAATAATAATTCTTCTTGACAGGTATTAGTGAATTTTTTTTTTCATCTCCCAAGAGACATGAACAAGTGCTATTCTTGTTTTTTTGGATGGAAATCAAGGAATAAGTGTCTTGTCTCATAATACACATTAAGTCAGTCACAGAGTTGGGAACCAAACATACGTGAACTTGACTCCCTGTCTGGATCTGTAATCAAAGCACCAACTGTCAGTAAAGTGAAATCTTAATAATACCAATATATGTGAAAAACATACACATCTGAAGATGGATGAAGCAAAATCTATCTGGAAGTTTCTACAATACTTTTTAATATATAAATTTTAAATCTTTCCACCAGAAAGGCATGACCCATTTCCTAAATACAAAAAGAAATGTGGACACTCAGAGAATACCAACTCATGGAAATAAACGGGAGGGGAGTCTTGGCTCTCAATTACACAGATCCTTTGTCACAGCTCAAGTGTGTTCTTTTGGCCTGTGAGTGAGATGGTTTTCTTACTAAGTCAGGCACTGGCAGAGTTTTTATCTTCATCACTTTAATGGAGCATGTCCATTATTCGATGAGTTAATTTCAGAAAGGGGGCCAAGTTTGGAAGGATTAACTGCCAGCTAAAGAAACAAAGCTTTCATGATCTCCTGCCTATCTTGCTCGGGGGGGAAATTGATGCAGCTTTCTATGTGTGTGCTCATTTCCAAGTGCCTTCATGAGACATGGCGTGACAAAGGCTGCCAAGTGTTTAGCACAATAAATGGAACCACATTTTAAACACAATAAAAACCTAATGAAACCAGCCTCTTTTAAAGCCACCCACCTTTAGCACAACACATTAGAGGCTTTGTAATGGAAAAGCAAAAGGAAACAATAAAAGACATTTCTTTATATAAAAAACCCCCAACCCTCTATATAGGCATGCAAACACAGGACCCTTAGTGGAAATAAAAAGACCAGCAGATTTAAAGTTATTGCTTAAAATGCATCAGTGGTAGAAGAGGTGTGCTCAAGGGAAGCAATCTCCATGGTAGACCTAAAGATCTTACGGAAGGAGCAGGCAGCACCTGAAGGTGAGCTGTAGCCCTAGAAGATAGTCAGAGAGTCAGAGTGGTGATCACCACATTGGGAACTGAAGTTGATACTAAATGCTTAGGAGGACTTTTTTCTGCAGCAAGGGAAGACAGCTTCTCCCTCTGGCCACTCTTTGGACTGGTCCAGTCTAGCCTCGCAAGGGTGATGGCTGAGGACCTGGGAGAAAGAACTATTCTCTGTGACTGTGAGGACCATTCGGAGATGCTGTCTGTTTCCAGATTGCGCGAATTCCTTCTCTCCCAACAGAGCCTGGTGTACAGACAGGGTAAGACGTGAGGGACATGAGAGAAGAAGCAAGAGGGGAATGTGTCCTTGAAGGGATTTTCTGGGAGTATCTGGGGTCTCTGCATGGCACATTATTGGCTTTAGCACAGCTACGCTGGCAAGTTCTTGAGCAACAGCCCAGGGCAACAGCAATCCTGATGCTCATAGTTTTCCTCAAAAAAGAGGGACAGCAAGTTCCCAAAAAGCTGTGGTAGAGTAGACAAATTAAACAGTTTCAGTATGTGTTTTCCTCCAGGTAGAATCACCCGATCTCCAATTCAAGATGCTAGAAATGCTAAAACTGAAGACTGTTAAATATATTATTGAGAGGTTTTTTAATGTTACTGGTTCAGACAGCAACAAAGACATTTCAGTTCTCTGAAAACTAGTGTTTTTCAGCTTAAATGTACATATGCGTGTATATTTAGAAGAAGGTAAGATTGATACCCTTCTCTGTCCTTACCTTCAGCTAAAGGGGAAGCAGAGATTCTGCTGGGAACAGTACATTCATCTTTATCTTCTACTAGTGAAAAGCTTCTCAGAGAAACTTATAAACAATTTTGCAAGTTACAATGGCTCCAGTGCACCTTTAACAAAATACTGATGGCCCTGATCTGAGAGCCATAAATGACTTCTGCCTTTCTTCCACATGTGCAAAAAAAAAAAAAAAGCAGAAGAAGTGTGAGACACCTGTAAAAGCTTTGAAATCTATGTGGCTTCTAAAAATAAATATTTCTTTAGAACATGGTACAGGGTTGCATGATATAGAAATGGCTTCATGTATTCATAGTATAGAAATGGAAAAGTTTTTAAAGCTGCCTTCCCTACACCTCACTCCCAGTGGATACAAGAAGGAAAATCAGGCCAATGGGTATACTATGGCACTCTCCTCTCACTCAGTAATTTATTTTTAATACTGGCTTTGGAGTTCAGAGAGCAGAATAAAGTCTTGCTCTATTTGGGTGTCATTAAATTTTTTCCTTGTATCATATGCAAAAGATATTAGTCAAATAAAACACAAGCCTATATGACTTCCGACTCTGAACCTGAAGATACGATGATGATAATATATGCTTCTTTTTTCTTCTGTGGTAACCTATTTTTGTGTGGCCTGAGGGAAATAGTGAGTAGTTAGCTCTGCACAGAAGCTTGCGATACATCAAAAGTTCCTGGATTGACATGGAGCTTCAGTCACATTCCTTTAGGTTTAGTGACAATGACATTTTTGTTGTTGTTGAGGTAGCTTTAGCTTTATTCTTTTCAGAAGAACCAATTTCTTGGAAAAGACTAGATTGAATATAAATCAGTGTCCTGAAGCAGCCTGCAAATTTTCCAGACATCTAGTCTGACACTTTTAGGTCCCCGGGTGTCATCTCTAAGGAGAAAACTAGCAGTAAAGATGCCTGCAGTTTGTAAACAATAGCAAGAAGAACATCCTGACAGGAGGCTGTAATGTGGTCTCTTTTCTCTTAGTTATTTACTTACTGAAGAGTGAGATTTTTTCCTCCGGCCCCTTCCATGGCAGAAGGATCCTGCTCTATGCACTGCAATAGCATTCAACACTTGCCGTTTCCACAGAGATGCTGCCTCCATGAAGGGCGTAAAGAGAAGCCCTTGGGGCTGCTGCTTTGGCACGCTCTCCTGCAAGAGGGACCTACAGAGACACAACCCAATGTAACATGGTTGGCAGTTCCCCCACCATTTCAACAGAGAAGCAGCCTTACACCTCAGGGTCTCCAAATCAGGTATGACACTTTCCAACCTGTGGTTAGCTTAAGGTGTCCACGAGTGATATAGTTGTAGCCAGAAAGTAAAGGACTCAGGACAGTGATGGTTTCAGTTAACATATGAAGAAACCCAAGTGTAGAGGCTTTCCCTCAGTGCTGGGGACAGTTGTGTGTGTGGCCTTGCTGTTTGTCAGGGATTTCCCATCACCAATTATGCTGTATAATTCTGTCTTCATGAGACAGAGGAGGGCAACATCCAGCCTGTGCCCTCAGCTGGAAGAAGAATGGATGCAAAGACACAACCTGATATATCACAAACCATGAAATGTGCTTGTTTTCAAAAAAGAAGGAGGTTTTCTGAGTTGCTGAAAAAGCTATTCCTTCAGCTTTCAGCCACTATCTTTAACTCCCTTTAACAGACCAGGGATTTTGCTTACAAATATTTCAACATAAGGATTTTCAGTTGTTATGAAATGAGTCAAATGTGACTAGATAGAACCAGCTGTCACGCAAGCTTCTCCCCATACTTTTGCCAGGTTGTCGTTAAGTGCAGTACCTATATATCACCATATAGTATGTTGGCTGTTACAGATTTGTATAGCAAGACTGAAGATATGAGCTGGCCCTGAATGTCTTTAGTCTTGAGGCATATATATATGGCCCCAAATGTAGAAGAAGCAATTTAATTGTCACCTTAAAGAAGACTTGTTGTGCTGCTAATAAATGGTGTTGCTAACAGCTTCTGAATATCCCTTTAATTTTTCTGAAATAAATGTTTATGTTCAGAGTCTGAGTTTTGTTAATGGAATCAAACATGCACATTTTTTTGCCTCATACAGTTTTGAAGACTTTTTACAGACCTGTTCACTTCAGGAACCACACATGCAACTATGTGGGGTGATCAGCAAAGGGCAACTCCATCTGCCTCAAACCTGGACTTCCTTTAATGGATCTTATTTTAATGGTTTCTTCTCCTCCTCTCTTTGTTTCTGAGACTGTGAATTCAGGTTCCATTTATACTTAAAAGAACCACGAAAGTTCCTGCAGTATTAAGGTGAAAAAGAGATTACTAGAAACACAAATTTTAATTTTTAGGCTGTTACTACCATTCTCACTAACTAGTGAAACAGCATAAACACAGTGGTGAGATAATCCAATACTTTCCACTTTCTGAAAGGAGTAAATTCTGTAGTTAGACATCTTGTGATTTTATTTGGATTTTACTCTCAATGATCAATTAGTATTTTCTGCCTTTTCTAACCAAAGTAAAACAATAGTCCTTTCCATAGGTAGCCCTGAGACCTCCCTGGGGGCCTTTAGCAGAAGCTGGGATACTTGACTGTTTGTGAGAACATTGGTGGTGTCACTAGTGTCATGCCAGAGCTGGTACAGCTCAGGATCAGAAGACATCTGCCCAACCTCTGACCTCCAGCCTGCTCCATCCTACTGTCCCAGGTTATTACCAGGGATATGTTGCCACCACCTGATGACCGTGAGATGAATCTGAAGTGAAGTGAAAAATGCTCAGGAGATGTTTGGCTTTCTCTGTTCATCTCTCATCGGACAGCTGTCACATCACAAAAAAAACCCCACTGCCAGGAGCTGACCCTTCACTGCCTGCCTTTACACAAGAAGCCAGAGGAAAATGAATGTGGAGACCAAGCGATCCTCCCTCATGTAAGGGTTCAGGTAAAGGTTGAGGGCATTTTGGCTGGGGGCTGGCCAAGCCAGGCAGGCTGGTGGGAGTGAGCATGGTTTTGCCTCTGATCAGTCCCTACGTGTTCTTTGGATAAAGTCAGGACTTCAAAGTCCAGAGCTGCCAGTGGAGCATCTTTCAACGGCACAGAAAAAATCCCTTTGCTTCCCTCACCTGACACTTCCCAACGAACCTCTGAAGCCTGCTGAAACTTTTATAGCAGCTTCCTGCTTGATCCTGAAAACCAGCACTAAGCTGAATGTGCTGTTCAGGTAGAGTGGGCCAAATCCCCTGCTGGTGTAAACCAGAGGCAACATTTTACATTACATTATGTTTTCATTAACCTCTGTGAACATGACCCAACAGGAGACTTGGCCCTTTAGCTTCGGGAGCTTTTAAAGAACACACATTATTGAAAATAAAATAAGACAACAGCAACATGAAAGTGCATGTAGACTTGCAGATTTCAAATCCTTTCTTACCCCAAACAGAGCACAAAGGGAAAGATAAATGGCATTTTGTTGCAAGCAGAGAGCAGATGATAAATGTGTAGGGTTCATGATCTAATGTGAGAAAATGTTTATTTTCTTTGCCTGGGGAAAAGAAAATAAAGTAAATCCAGCTAACTAACAGTTCAGCTGTTTTTCTCTACACTCAGTTGCCCCCACCTGATTGCTTTATGACTGGCTCACGTCAGGGAAACTGTTCGTTCCCTGGTACAGCTTCACAGCAGGCAGGCAGGTTGAAGATGTTGTTGTTGTTTTCTTTTCTTCTCCTCTAAGGTGCCTCCTTCTGGTGTACCAGCTTGGTGCTGCTCTTTTTGTGTATGTGGGATTTCATCTCCCCGCTCTGTGCTCTACATTGGATGTCTCTAATGAGATCATTTGGACTTGGATTTCAGTTGGCACTGGTGACCCCCAAGCACAAAGGTCTGAAGAAAAAATAGGATCACTGAATCTTTTTTTTTTTTTTTTTTTTTCTTTTCTGAAGGAAGAAAGATTAAGGTAAAAAGACAAAAAAGAAATAAATTTATTTTTATGTGAAATTGAAACCTTGGATTAACTGAAGTCTTCAAGAGTTTGTGAGGTGGTTTATTTTAAAAATCAGAACTGCACTTTTCACTTAATAGAATAAAATCATAACATTTCTTTCTAGTCCACATTTTATACTGCTATTTTCTCCTTCTTCCCTCTTTAATCCATGAGAAGTTTCTCTTTGGAGAGGGAACTGGGGAAATGAACCGTATCAAACCTCTCTAACGAGCAGTGGGATGTTCCCCCCAGTCCCCTCCGCATTAGCGTTTCTTTGGTTCTAGGCCTGTTAAAGAGTTCTGTAAGTCAGTACTGACTAATGTCAGTCTGGTTAGTCCTTGAACATAATATATTGGGCAGTGAATAGAGGTCTCATCCTGGTCCCTAGCTGACAATGAACCTACCGTTGAAGAGGAGGTGGTAATTAGCTTCTCTGCTGGCATCCTTAGAAGAAAAAGTAGGGATTGATTGGGCTCTGTAGCCCAAATTGCTTACTTGCCACTGAAAGAAAGATCAGCGTATTGTTTCAGAATAATGTAAGAAAGGCTGGTGCTGCTCCCATTCAGACAGTATGGAGTGAGATGGATCTTGTGTGGTGTAAGCGAGCAATGGTCCATTGAAGAGAAATTCAATGGATGATCTTGTCTGGTACAAAGGTTTGTTTCAACTCCTGAATTATGCATGAGGCTCACTCATTTGATCACCATTTCATGCTCCTCTCTCAGAGTCCCTCGCCATGGGGAGAGAACGCACTGCTGTGATGGCGTGCGGCTTTGTGTGGCTTGTCCCTGTCCCCAGCCCAAGGTTAGTGGCTCTCCCAGGCTCCTGCCTTGCTGAATGAGTCCCTCCCCATCAGCATGTGCATTAGGTACAAATATTTTTTGGAGAACCCAGGATGAAATGGCTGCGGTATCAGTCTGGCACTTTTCATGAACAATAAAATCACCACAAAATTTTAATATACAATGAACTAGTGATCAAAGTGTTTAATTTCTTAGTAAAATTATACTTTTCCTGTTGTACCTAACAAAACTCCTAACTTTTCCCCCCAAAATATTTCTAGATAGTGTTTCTTTCTTGTCAGCTAGCAATCACAGCTAGAATAACAATATTGCTGGGAAATAGTATAAACCACCATGGAACATCCAAAAGCTTGGCTGCCTTCAGTCTGTTTTCTGCACAGCAGGCCCTGACTTTAATATCTCATCTTAACAGAGAACAATTTCTCTGGGAAAAGCAATAATCACACAATTTGCTCACTGTGCCTCTGTATAGTTGGAGGCTCTCAATGGGAAAGGAGGCAAGTAATTTGGATTTCTGTTTAATTGGATGCAACACTGAAAAAATAGGCATTGTTGAAACCTTCAGATGTGTTCATCTTATTTTTGATTGTGGACCAGCTTCCATATGCTCAGACACCTAAAGTTAAAGATTAAACTTCGCAGATGAGTGCTGTGGGAAAGGAGAGAAAATCAGCTTTTTCCTTCAACAATTCTTTGTGAAACCTGAATCCCAGAGGTGAAAGTGGGAAGACAGGAATGCCAACAAGGCAAGTTGCTTGTCACACTGGTAACAGAAAACATCTTACCGTGTGCCAAAGGGTCTCTCTGCTAAGGTAACTGGGGTGACTTTCTGTATTGGCGTTCCACATTGATGCTGATTGGGATGGTGTAAATGAAACCTTTTGGTCTCTTCCTAAGACTTCATTCTCGGTCCCTAGCACTAGACTGAGTCCTTCAGTGATGACCCAGGACATCTTTCTCCATCCCAATCTTCCTCCTGAAATACCCGCACTATAAATCCCATTTCCATTCCGACAGCTCACTACCGTGCGGGTGATTATATGCTTTCAAGATGATTTGAGCACAGCGGAGAAACAGAAATATTGCAGAAAATCACCCCTGGGAGCACACGGCTGATCAGCACCACTGGATATTTTCTGCAGCGTTCGTGCTGTGGGAGGTATCTCATTGTTTTCATTGGCTGGACCATCTGGCTGTGGCTCCTGTGACCATGGGTGTTTGGAGACCCTTGCAAGGGACGTCCCTCAAAGGCACAGCCCCGAGATGGAGGGGGGAATATGCACAAAGGCAGAAAGATTGGAGGAGAGGGTGTGAGTAAGAGATGCTGTTAAGGTAATTACTGTAAAAAAAACCCCTTACTACATTCTAAAATCCTGACTTCTGTCTTATCACTCTCTCTCTCTTTGTAAAGTGTGAATTTAATGCTGCTGTAAAGTGCCTGAGTGACAGCTCTGGGGAGCGATTCTCTCCGTCCCTAGGACAGAGGGAAGAAACCGAGCAAAATTTCTTCCATGTAAGCCTGTAAATGTGTTTCCTCTCCATCCATGCAGGTTGCTTGGGAGCAGCGGGGAAGAGAGCCCTTTTCAAGTACGGAGTCCAGAGAGATGCCACATCCCTTCCAGATACATGGCGCAGGGACTCTGGAGAAAATACTTCAACTTCTCGCCCAGCTGAGTGGTTAAGCATGAGTTAAAGCACAAACTAATTTAAGTGCATGGGTACGTGCTTTGCCAAGTCAGAAATAACAAGCTGGTCACGTTTCACACCCCTGGTTTGGATATGCGGCTGAGCAGCGCTGGCTGAACCAAGTCCTGCAGGGAGGTTTACAAGGACCTCTCCGGACTGCAACACCTTCACTGTACCTGGACAGCTCGTTTCACACCGGCGTTAATTCCACTGGCGTGAAAACTGGCTGATGCATTTCTTTTTCCAACATGGCTTGCCACTGGGTTACTAGGTCCAGCGGTTGTGAGAGCCGGGCTGGATGGCAGTTCCCGTTGTCCTGGAGATGCGGCATTATCATTCTGCTACCGGCTTCGCTCCATCCGGCGCCGTCAGCATCACTCACTGCCACCCTCCCGTGCCCCTCTGCATGTCTCAGGCTGTCTCTTTGAATCTTTCCTCAAGACTGCCAGGTTTTCCTCCAGGCAGCGGCTGTGAAACGCTGACTGCTCAGACCTGAGCGAGAGCCCCATGCTGAGCAATGAAGAGCCACATGCGGTTCGGCAGCCGTAGCCTTGGACTCCACGCCGGCGAGCAGCAGCGCGGGCCAGGGCCAGCACATGGTTCACATCACATTGCTGTGTTTTATTTTTCTGAGTTATTTTTATTAATGGCTGTTTCTAAATAGACTTCCTGAGCTGTGTTCACAATGCACTTGCTAGTGTAAACGCCAGTGTGTTCACACCTCCAGCTGGTTACATGGATACTGCATTCCTATGCTTTATCTGTCCCTGAATCTGATTTTTGCCAACTGGAAGCTTGAACGTATTTTGAATTTTCACCAGAACCAGCGAGGAATTGTATGAACCCAGAAAGCAACCCACAAAGGGTGTCGTAGGATCAGAGTGCTGTTTTAAGAACACAAAGAACATAATTTAGATAAAGCTTTATTTCTTATCCAGTCCTGTTTCTATAAAATGAAGTTGTATCTCCCAGCTGGAATACATAGCTTTTTTTTTGTGGTCCATTTTTTCTGGTTGAGATGAATTAATTTTTCCTTAGATGTTTCTTATACTTCATAGAGCCACTTCTTTGCTTTCCCATTAGGATATTAGGGTTGAACTATTTCAGGGCAGTGGTCAACCTTAACCAAGGATAGTACCATTTCCTTTGGACTTGAGGTGGTAGGTTTTAACACTAAGCCCTTCCTTTAACTAACTTCAGGAGATGGCTGAAAAATCAGTGATAATGGGTTAAATCCACTGCTAATAGAGATTAATGTGGTTGACTGTTACAATTGGATATTATCATACATGGCCCAAGTAACTTGCAGCCCTGAAATTAATGGTGAATTAAGGCATGATTTTATGATGTCTGACATTTTTGAGCTTTATAGACTGCAGTCCATGGAAATCTAATGTCGGAGGAGCATTCGCATCAGGTCCACAGAGTGGTGGCTCATCAAATGCTGATTAGTATTCTGCTTGTTTCCAGCTTCTAAGGTTGTTCTAAGGAAAACTAAAACACTTATTATAGCTTTTTAATGGTACTTTCTGCTGGAAGCATTTATAGCAGTTGGCACAGAGGGATTCTAGGGACCGAGAAAAAGAAGTGGCTAGCAGGTTCGTAATGCAGAGGGGAAATGCCTGTATAGAAATTTATGTTCTTGTTTGTGGTTTGCTCCCTACATTTCAGGATCCTTATTCTGGATAATAAATTCCTTAGAACAAAATGGAAAAATTGCACTAGACAATTTTTTTTATCACTATTATTGTTCTATAGTCATAAATTTCAAGGCCAAGCAGAATGACGGGGTTCATCTGCTTCCTGCTTACCACGGGCTGTGGAGAGTTAGTCAGTAATTCTTACATTAATCTCTAAATTCTGCTGTCAAAACCTTGACAACATAACCAAAAGCAGAAGAAAATCTCCTTCATCCTGGAGAAGGTATTCCAGTAGTTAATTACCTATATGTGCTGTGGGTGAAGACTGACCTTTGTAAATAGTGAAAATGTTGTTATGGAGAAATTTTTAACTGCACTTTCTCATTCATTTATTACAGAGTCTTTTGAAGAGGAATTTCATGTTAATTTGGTCTTGCGTAAATTTATTGCTTGGGGAAAGTAAGAAGGTAATAGCACTGATTTCTTCCAGGTGTACAATGAAAATGGATTTGCAACATTAACTATGCAGCTAATGTGCAGTGTTTTAGCAATACGCTTCATTTACTACTAAACTGAATTTTTAGTGTCAGAGGTGAAGCACAAAGGTATAGCTGAGCAGGACAGCATGCAAGACCCATCATCTGCTGGCCATGACTTCTGTTCAACACTACCCACCTAATCATCATCAGGAAGAGAAGGGCCAAGAGCAGTTTTTTAAAACAGCTGAGAGGGAAACTGTTGTACAAATAGGCAAAGAATATTGTAAAAAAACCCCCACTGAACAAAAAGAAAATCGTAACCAAGAGAATAACCAACAGTCTCTTTGGAAGCAGGAAGGTGAAGGATTTGAAAATTACTAAGGTACCATGCACTAATCTTACCGAAGTAAAATGCTGTTTAGTTTTTCTACCATCAGATAGCTGGTTTGATTGTGCATAGAAATGAATCCACATGACATCTCTGCCTAGATGACTGGCTCGAATGAGGTCTGATAGATATGCTAATCTGCATCTCAAAAGCAAAGGACGTGGCATTCAGACATGGCCACTTCTTTTACCCCAGTCCAAATAAGCAAGTACCTAATCACAAGGGTTGGTTAGTAGGGAACATGTTTAGACAGAAAATTAATTTGAAATCAGAACCCTTTGGAAATTCCTCTTTTCTTACTCTCTATTGAAATTTCATGTTGCTGGAAAAATCACTTTATTGTTGGAAACTACACAGGTGCCATATTAAGAAATAAACAGTCTGAGAAAATAAGTTTATGAATCCATATGCTGTATTTGGGTATTGAGTGAACCACTAATTATCCTCCAACAGTGCCTACTAGCAGATGTCTAAGGGAAAAGTGTAGAAAAAAACCCATTCATCTTCCTAAGATACTTTTTGAGCCAAACATACAACTGAGATCATTTTGTTTAATAGCTACCAATGAACCAAGGAAAAAAAATAAATATTTGGGATGATTTGTTTGAAATAGCTTCCTTTACACACCTATGAATTAGTGTCTCTGGGCTGTTCATGACAATTTATGAACCACATGAAACTGATTCAACATTATATCAAATCCTATGACCAATATATATTTCTGAATATTAAGCAGAGGACACCAAATAATAAGACCAGACCAACTAAGCAGGGAGGTTAAGGAAACTACACAAGTAAGACAGATGAATAAGACAAGGGATACATCTTGGAGAACGAAGCACATAAACCAAATCTTCTGGAGAACATATACAACAGAACTGATCAGGAAGGAGACACAATCAAGCACATAAAAGATTTCTTAGAAGACAAGGTTTTCTCAGAACTCATTTAGATAATGTGTTAAACCATAAGTTTAATGCCATACATTTCACTATGAGAGTAGGAACATGTTCCAATAAAAATCATTCAAGACGTGTTTGAAACAGCTACACCAGTCTATAATTGTATCAAATCTGCTAATCCGAGAGTGAAATGAATTGAAATTTATCTTCCAAAGGCTGACTCTATCTGTGAGACCTAGAATGTGTCTACACTTAGCTGCTGTGACACACTGGTGATATGATACCTATGAGGTGTGATTGTACCTTTGACACTAACATGACACTTTCTAAAGGCAGCTAAGGATGTAAAGTCCAACTAAAACTTCTGTGATGTGAGGAAGTGAAAAGTTATCAGTGATTTATTGCTGGTGAAGTTTTACAAGGATATGCCCAGTATTGCAATATTTTAATTAATGACCTGAATTGTAGAAGAGTAGGTATGCTTATTGAACTTGCAAATGATGTGAAGCTGAAGGGAAATGGAGGATGCAAGTCTTCCTGAGCTTTAGAATTAGAGCTGATCTTGTAAAAACTGATGTAACAACCTGAAGAAAAAGGATACACTTCAGCCAAAAGAATAGTGAACAACTGTGCAAAAAATCTGTAAAACTTCAGGATGGACAATGACTGATCCAGCCCTGCAGAAAAGATCTGTCATAACAAATATCAAGCTGAACAAAGTCAACACCATTATTGGTGATAAAAATGACACTACTTTATTGGGATGCATAAATAGAAGAAACCAGCATATCTAATATGCATTGTTGAAACCTCAGCTGGACAATTTTGTCCTGGCTAAAGCACTGCAAATGAAGGAATTTTGGAAGCAAATGGAGGCTGGAAGAAATTCAGGACAGGGTAGCAGAAATGATCTGAGGTTTAGACATTGGAACAGCTGGGAAAAACTGAAACAACTGAAGTTATTTGATTTAGAAAGAGACTAGGAGTAGACATCATAACCATTTTCAATCACAATAAAGATACTGTGTTAGGAGGAAGAAACAAAGTAAGAGCTGTTGTCCTTGTTTCCTAGGTGTGGGATGAGTAATAATAGGCTGAAATTGCAGAAGGATTTGTTAAAGCCTAATAGTATTAGGGGATTTGTTATTGCATTATATTACCTAGGGAAGTTGTGAAAGTCTTCAATAAGAAGTTAGGCAAACAGCTGCATGAATGACATAATGGATTTAGTTCTGTTTAAGGCATGGGAATGGACCATACAGTCTTTTCGTGATGCTTTTTTTACCCTCAGCTCTATAATTATAATGGTGAAATGGGAAATGGGAAATAAGGCACTCTATAAGAGAGCAGAAGTTAACAATCTCTGTGAGTCATTAGATCAAAGATTGATACCCTACAGCATAGAAGCTGAATATGATCCAGGACTCTATGCATATAGCTTGTTACCCTAGTATATTCTGGGGATGTGATGTGGTTATGGAACAGAAGTAATGCATACATTAATAGGAGAGCCAAGAAAGGTGTCAGAAAATCTTGTTTTGTCCTCACCAAGGAAAAGGTTTCCTATAAAAATACATATTCAAACTCTCTACAGTTTATGGATCAGTTACTGAACTATAGCAGTGCTGTGAAACTGCCCGTTGTCATGTTCTTAATTGAGTCAATAGCTGAAAAAGTGGCAAAAGTGGCAATTAATCATAAAGATATTTTCTTGTACTTTTAGTTTTTTTCAAGGGAAACAACAGTTCCATAAGGTCAAATCTCCTACAAAACTACTTTTGTTGGGGAAATGTAGCAAGACCATTTGTCAACATTGAGAATGCTCATTTTGGCTGAAACAAAATTACCTAGGGAGCCAAAAAATGATGAATTTACAGATGGCTGATGTCAAGGCAAGTTGCCAGATTCTTTTCCCTAGCCTTTTCTACAGGAACAAAACAATGTTGAATTGATACCTTGCACACCTTTTGTCTCCTTTTCTTAATGCACCTAACAAATAACAAACAAAAAACCCCCTATATGGTCAATATAACTAAATAATCAGAGTATGTGAATTGCAATTCAGCATATGCACATTTGCCATTATAAATGGGTTTTTTTAATAGTCATTTTTAGAGATGATATATTTTGTTTATGTATGATTAATTAAAAAATAATTATCCTCGGCTAGGAGAATGAGAAACAATAAATGGGCCATAAAATCTAAACAAACACAGAGACTGTTGCCTTTTCTTAAATCACAGCAAAGAATATTTACTGCAGTGATAAAAGACATACAGGACCAGCCAGAATGATAGTTGAGGTAAGCTAACAAGTATAATAGAAAATACTACTCAGTAAGAGGTATACCAGCTTCCTAAGCCACCTCATTTCTAATTTTGGTGGATCTTGCTTTAACATGAAAAATGAAATAACTTAAATTATATCATACAAACTTGGAAAAAAAATGATCTTTCTCTCCCTAGCCTGATTGCATAAGAAACAATCAGTGGATGATCACCACTTGTGCCTACTGAGAAAAACCTCCTGGACTAATCTACTCTGTTTGACTGCACACTTACACCATATTTCACTGTGTACTTATATATCAACACGCTCTACAAGAAAATGTCTTATCCCCCAACTTGGAGAATCTTTGCTCACTGAAACTGAGGGAAATCTGAAAATTGGAAAAAAACCACAAAGAAATGGTTTTAGGAGTAACCCTGTCATGTGAAAGCATTGTAACTGTGACACAGATGTTAATTCTCACTGGGAAGTTTGCAGTCATTCACAAGAAGTCTCTGAATCCACTCACAAGAAGTCTCTGAAATCTTTGGGCTAGGGCTGTGTAATATCTTGCATCTGAACTGTTTATTTTCCTACCTAGATCACAAAAGCCTTTGAAATCATCCTCTACAAGTACATATATGCATTGACAGACTCAGTAGATAATAAGGACAGTCATAAACTGACAGAATGTGAATTATGATATACAGACTACCACAATGTAATGTCATAAGTCAGTCCATTCCATCCAGTCTTATTCCCGGAAAAAGCAGAGCTTCAAGTGTGATGTTCCAGTGAGATTTTGGGAAGCTAAATTTCTTTTTTTATACAATGTCTCTTTTCTGTCTTGTATACTGGACAGGTGTGAGTACATGTGTGTGTATGTGTGTCCTTTTCACTAGAGGGAACAGTTTTTACTGCCATGGGTAAGGCAGCTTGTGTCCCTAGGAGTATTTTAATTCTTAAATCCAGTCTCCACTATGAGAAAAAGCTACTGCTTCTAAATCCAGAAACTGAAGGGAGACCCTCTCATGAAATCTGAGTGCATGATTCCTATGAACCCTCATCCTTCCTCCTTTCTTGTATTAGCTTAAGAAAAAAGCAAACAAAAAAATCCCAAAACAAAACAAAAAAACATCCACCCTGCCAGAAAAATGCCTCATAAGGCATGACTGAAGAAGTCTATGTGCAGCCAACAGCTATGATGGCAGGCACATTTCATAAGTTGTGTTTATAACCTGTTTTGAATTTGGCCAAGCACACAAAATCTCTCTTTTCTAATGAAAAGTCAGATAAATTCTCTGTGCAGAAGTACCAGTTTACTGGTGCTCCCTCTTCTCAGGATTATGGCAGGAAAGGATTACTTTATCCAGGGGTCATCTCTGTTAGGTATACTTCAAGTGTGTGAGGTATCCAGAGAGTCCCTTCTTTTGATTACTTTCCATATTTCCCAGTGCAACCAGCAAATTGTTTATAGTCAGAAAGTGGATAGTGGGTTAGGTATGTGTTGTAGAAGTGACGAGTTTCCCCTAGAAATTAATGAATAATTGTAGCACTGATTGCATACGTATAGATTGTAGAAGGCAGCAACGTGTCAGAGCTATTTGGGTTTGAAGAACAGCCAAGGACTGTGAATACCCAGACTCTACATCATTGTCCTTCTTTTGGGGTAGGTGTTGGACTGAGGCTGTAGGTCAGATGTCTCCTATAATCAATGAGAACGATAAGCAATCCAGATCACTGGGATTCTAAATCAGCATCCAGAGGAGTTTCTTTCCAGTCCATGGAGCTCTCAGGCCAACTTTGTTCTTTAATTGAATGGCCCAGTACCTAGAGTTAAGGAAAAATCAAGACTGTTACTATTGGTACTACTACTGGTAGTTTAACATGATATCTCTCTAATATTAAATAGGGCCAAATTTTTTTCCTGTTTAAGGACTAGGGAAATCATTGGCTCTTAAATGGATTTTCCATAGGATATCAATATCAATAATATTTTACTTAGAATATACATTAAAATATATCTGCATATCTAAAACAATATGAAGGATGAATCAAGCACCCCAAAATCTAAAAATTAAAGAAGTCCCATTCCTGAAAAAAGAGCAGAACCAAGAAGAAAACAAAACCAGTTTTAGATACCACATATACTGCAGGACAAGTAGGACACGCAGAAGAGGAGGAATCGGTACAGGGACTGAAGTGAACTGGTTTCCATGAGAAATGTCAAGTCTTGCACAGAGATCAGTTTTACTCATGACAGCTATTATCCATGACTTACAGAATTAGCCCTGTTCTTGGTTTTCCATATTTGGGTCTCGTCTTCCAGCTGGTCTATTTCCAGCTTCTTCTATTGATCTTGCTGGCATTTGAAATTTATTACAGCCACAAGCTAAATAACTATATTTCTTCCCCAGAACATCCCAGTCTAGTTCTGTGTACAATCCTTTGTTATCCTTCTTTTGCCCCAGACATGCAATATTCTGAAAATGCCACTTCTCTCTTCAAATCTAAGCTCAGGTATTTTTGTTCAACCCACTTTATCAAACTTGCTTTCACCTCTGATTTTGACTAATAAAGCACTGCCTCAATGTTCCACGTGCCTACAATGCAGTTTTTCTCCTAAAAGTATAGCTGAATATTTCTTCTGTCTGCTCCAGTCTTCTGAAAGCTCAGACTATCAGGATGAACCAGTAAAGATCCTATGAACAACACAGTTCAAATGATGATATTCCAGTATGAATACATGTATATACACTTTTGAGTGGGGGGTGCATAGCCTGCGTAGGCACAGTGTAGACACAGAACTGCTCAGAAAAACAAACTTTGCTGCTTAGTTCTCCCTGATCTAGTTTTAATGCCTTGCCCTCAAATCTCAGTCCTCTTATCTGCTTTTACAGCTTCTCACATTGCCCCTGTCAGTTCCACTGAATAAATGATGTCATCCTTGTCTGCTTGAATGTTTACTTCTTTCTGCACTGCCCTTGGCACAGAATACTCTTCCCAAAACTAATCCATCCTGAAAGCCATTTTTCTTTTCCTTCCGATCTGCCCTCAAGGCCTGCAGTAAAATGGCAGCTGCAAATGGCTAAGCAGATGCTAAGAATGTAAAAGCTTTTTAAAGTACCTTCCTCCTGAAGCCAACTCTGCAAACTCAAAGTGAGCACCTAAACTCCCAACGCAGGCATGGGAAGACCCAGGCAACTCGAGATACGACTGACTGCGAAAAGCAGAGCAAGGAGATGATTACCGTTAGCCTGCTGAACAGGCAGCTTTCAAACCTGCTAAGGGCTGTTGTACGTCTGAAAAAAACACCACAGTCTTTACGTCTTAGTTATCTTAGTCGGAGCTTCAGGGACACACCGCCCACCACTCTCTGATCAAAGCCCAGAGCCTTCAGTGGAAAGACGCCAAAAAAACTGTTTTCCTTTACAATGGAAGGAAACGGTAACAGCAGCTGCAGCTGATGCCATGTGTTTGTACACCAACTCGCTGGCTAGACTCTTCCGCCAGGAAAGAAAAGTAGCAGACTCACACTTTGTTTCTTGACATGCCAGAGAATGTCCAAGCCTCTACCATGCTTTGAAAGAAAGAGGTAGACAAAACTTCCTCTGGCAGACATCTGCTCTAACAAATATGTAGTAAAATCATCACCCCCCCAAAAAAACCACCTCTAAAAAAAACCAAGGAGAGAAAGAGCTTACCTGTGAATGTAGATGGAGTCTGACCAGCCAGGTGAGGATGTGCTGAAGTCCAGTGTCACAAACATGCATAACTTATAAAACTGAAAGAATCCACTAGATTTTTAGGTGAGCTGGTGGTTTGGAAGGGTGTACCTTGCCAAGGACTTAAGTTCCAAGACTACTCTAGATTTTCTCCAGTTTTACATGATTTGTCCTGTGGAAGAACAGAGAAGGTAACCTAGGTTTCTAGCATCCCATTTCCTAAGTCTTTCTCTTCTAAAATGCAGCTACTTGGTATTTCTAAGTTTACCACTGCTCTTTGGAGGACTATATATTTATACATTGTCCAGTATAATGAGATCATAAATTGTTTTGGGAAGGACTAGTACAAATTATGTAAATGATAACAGAGAAATGAAGTAAAGCTATGAATCTGGAACAAAAAGCACGTCTTCTCTGAGTTCTTGTTCTTTCTTTATGAGCTCTGTTGTACTGTGTGAATTTGTGAAAGGTTCTGAGTGTGCTCTTCATTTGACAGAGCATAATCCAAACAAAGAGCTATTTAACAGGCATTTTCTCTTTATCTTCTTACTTTCATGTACCAAAAAACCACCAAGTGAGCCATTCAAATAAAGTACACTCCTTCCCTTTAATTGAATTTACTGGTTTCAATATAATTGCAGATTCAGCACCATTATTTAATTTCAGGATTTAATGAATGTTGTCAGATCTCCTTAAGGGATACACATGAGGCTAATGAACTGGCTCCTGGTTCACTTGTGCCATGTAGTCTTCAATTTCATTTAACCAAAAAAAAAGGTTTAGCCCTCTTTCTTCCTTTGACCGATATGACACATCTCTGAACACCTCTGTGTGTTATACCTGTAGGAAATTGTTCCCCTGTGTATGCAGCCCCCTTATACCTTCAGGGTCATTGCTAGCCTCTTATTCTTCCTTGCAGCTCCTGTTCGTCTTTTACAGAAGCAGAAGAAAATAATCTCTACAGGGATTCAGCTAGTGCATTGACTCCAGGTATATCTACCTGATCGGGATATCATCCAGGTCTGCTGATATAGCGCAGTAGCTAACCCCACACGGAGGCATTTAAGGATTTATCAGTGCAATTATTCAAAGGCTCCCTCCTTCTCCTAAATTATTGTGCCTCCATTGTGCTGATTCATGGCCTAAGTTTTGGAAGGTGATAAGGTCACATGATATATGAAAACTCACAGTACTGCTGCACAGGACAGAAATAAATATACTATTAAATGTGATAATCAGAGTAATTAACAGATTAATAAGAAAATATTTCAGAGACCTATTTTTGAGCTATACGATAGAGACATCCTCCATTTTAAAAAGGACATTGTATTATCACTTTAGCTTTAAACATTGAAGAATATTTGTAAAAAACTTCCTGGTGTCCTGATGATAATTCAATCTTGACTCACCACTACCTGTGTGACCAACTTAACCAGTTATTGTCTCAGAAAAGAACTACAAATTTTACTTTCTCCTTCCTTCTACAACCATGAACATCCCTCATTTTTCCTTCAAAAGTCAAGAAAGAAAGAAAGTATTCTCACAGGTCATAAATTATTCACCCGAATAACATCATGTTTCTTCCTATAAAAATGTTACCAAAAATCTAACCTGCTTATAGAAATGGAAGATTTCTATAAGCGTAGATGACATAAAACTGGGATCAACTACAGCAAATAAATGCCTTATTTTAAGCAATTCAAACAGAATTTGTGGGCCAGAATAAGGGAACAAACAATTGCGCTTGCTTTGCATCTTATTTCACTGGTACTAAAAAGAATTGATTTAAACAAGAAATTAGAGCTAGTAAAAGGGATGAAGAGGGGAAGAAATATTGATAAGACTGGATATATGAAATAAACATAAGCAAGAGGTAAGGAGTGAAAATAAGAGTATTGGAGAACAAGGCACACTACAAAGTTATATCATGGCACTCTACTTCTGTGTCCAATTTAGTCTTACAGATGAACTATGAGAGAAGATGCAGCTCTAAATCTCCTTGTAAGTTATACATGTAAGTTTGTTGAACAACAGAGATCAAAAATATCCATCAGCCCAAATATACCTTGGTGTAGAGATATTAGTTTAGATAACAACAATACAACCAGGCTGCATGACTCTGTCCCTTAGGTGACATAATTAAATAGATAATTACAGACCATGTGCGTTTTCCCTTCAATTATTTTCCAGATGGAATATATTTGAGAATCCTGGGAAATCAGCATGTGTGAGGAAGATCTACAGACAGGTATGGATGAAAAGAATAAAAAATACTGACCAGAACCCTAGTGTTATATAAAAAATCTTCTCCCTCCCATTGTAATCACAAACATGCAATCCAGTACTGCTAGCAATACTCAGTGTCTTGGATGCTATAATTTTCTATTTTTTTTTTGTGAAAGCAATGGTCAGATGTATTTTCTGAGTCAGTGGCTCCGGCCCTTCTGATACATTTTTATAAAGGTTTAAAAAGAACCTTTTTGGATAAAAGGAGAGCTGATTGCCTCTTTCTCTCATCGTTAGCTGCCAATCTGTACATACCACTGATGAAGATATTTCCCTGCCAGAGAGTTTGTTTAAATTTAAAAATCAACGTTAGCTATGATGCTGAGCTCCCAAGATGATGTTGATGAACTATTTTGATTCTGCCACTGTACCATTCAAGTATGATATATGATGCATTTGCATTGAATTTCTCCAAGCTGTGTTCTAATTCGAGCATCAACCCTGTCTCTGGCTACAAAAGAAGAATTTTACTTTTCTTGTTTGAAGGATTTTCCCATAATTACATATCCTTCTTTCATCAGTGATAGGTCTTTTCTCAAGATGACTCCTGTTGTGAACATCCCTTAGAAGGATCTTTGTATGGATTTGCAAGCAGAATGCAGTTAAGCATTGTTTTCTCATTGAAGCAGACTGCTTTGGTGTGTTTAGTGCCTCTGGCAGTCATGATTTATCCCAGGAAGATCTTAAAGTGTCATTTTGGGTAAAGTACACTGCAATGGCTGTATAGGAAGCTTCCAGGTGCTAGGTTTTTCTTTTGTTACTTAGGAAAGGGAGCAGAAATTTCTCTTCTCTTGGTCTTGATTCTGTATCTGAAAGTTGCTGTAAAATTTGCCAGTAAAGTAATGTAATGGGAATAAGGACCATAGAGCCATTCAGAAACCTGAAACTGTGTACTCAGCTGTGTCACTGATATACAGTGTCACCTATGCTGGGATGCTTCATCGTCTAGATTGCATTTCTGCTGCTTCTGACCTGCTACCTTTCTTCTCCAGTTAGAATATAATCTCACCCAGGAACTTAACTGATTGTCTCCTATGACAGCACTGTTGAGTGGGATCACAGAACAATAATAAAAAAAATCTAATTAATTCAGAAGCTCTGAAGCATTTCCACGTATTTTGGATATCCTGGTGTCTCAGCTGACCCTGAGTGAATGTACTTTCACTTATCAGATCTTGAGCCTAAGCAGTCCCAGCTGTTTCTTTAAAGTTTGAAAAAGACACTACTTGGAAATACCACACAGAAACAGAAAATAGGAATAAACCCAGGAACCCTGACAAAAACGGATGGAAAATGTGAGGTCGCAGAGCTGGGACTGCAATGGAATAGTCCATTTGATCCCATATCTGTACTGCTCTTTCAGTGCAGTTGGTTTGTATCCTCCTTTACCAAAGAATAACACATAGCAGTGTCACTGCATGAGAAACAACTTTATATGCCTTGCTTGACCTGGGGTCCCATTTTCTGCTTTTGCAACAATCCTCGAGCAAGAGATTAACACTGTGGTTGGTGGCTGGATACCGTGTGGTTGGCATCCAGCTGGGTGTCGTTCCAGAATTTCCTCCTCCTCTCTCTCAACCCTTCTGATGTATTAGAGTCTGGGTGCTTATTCCAAATCATCAGACCATGTCATTTAACAATGTTTGGCAAGTTTTATTTATTAAATATTTTCCAACAAAAGCCTGTAAGGCAACAGAAAAGTAAAGCGTAAAATACATTTGACTTAATTGGCAGCAGCAGACTGCATGCGTCAGAAGGAATTAACATCCAATAAAGCAGGATGTGCAGGAAACACAATGTACTAGTTTGATATGGTCTTTCAAAGCTACCATTTCCTGGAACAGAGGCTGAAACACAGGTTGGCTAAGCCTGGAAAAGGCCATTGGATTTATGTTCATGCAATAACTCTCAACACACGCACATCTAGAAACCTAGCAAGAAGGAATGCAGGATTCTCTGGCCATGTTAGGGATTTCATACTCTTTTTTCCCCTTCATATTTGGATCCAAGGCAGATGGAGCACAATGTTTATGCTTCACCTCCAGTGATGCACCCACAATGTCCTTGCCCAGTCTATGATCCAAATATCAAAGCAACCAGACCAGACAGCTCTTGGTTTTGGGACACCCTTTTCAGTGAAGATATAAATAAATGACTGATCCAAAACTACATTGCTAGTATCTTCAGAAATGCACCTAATATGAACAGACATGCTTGAGAACTATTTATAGAAAGCTGAAAAAAGAAAGGGTTTCATGTTATTTTTTGAGGTAATGAAGGACGGACAGAAACATATGGCTGCAGTGAAGAAGGACAAAGAAATCCTTGCCCTGGTCTAAAAATTCATTTTCAATTTGCTGTGTAAATGACATGGCCTCATTTTTCATAGTTAAAAGAAATAAAGAAAGAAGTTTGGGAATAAAAGAAGCAGCTTCCATTCTTGTCATGGAAGTCTTGATAAGGATGTTCTCTTACACAAATTACACCTTTCCTGCAAGAAATTCACAGCCTTTTGGTAATGTTAACAAATCATCCTTCAATGTATGCAAGTACCACTCATGGTAAACTGAGGCCTGGGGTTAGGAACACCTTGTGAGATTGTTTAAAACAGGAGTTGTTCAATTCCTGTTTCCACTCAATATAATAATTAATCTTCAGTTTGGCTGACTGGGACTAGGTTTTGGAATTGGAAGTCAGGTAAACGTTCATTCTTGTAGCAGCAATTAATTGTCTACTTAATTTTAAAGTGTTTAAATTGCATTGATGTCAGTGGGACTAAACCAAAGCTTAAAAGCAAGTTCTTGTTTATATTATGTCCTGAATTTTCCTAAGTGTGTGCTAATGTGACTTTCTGAATGAAGACAACAGTAATTTAGACCCCAGAGGGTCTATACTTCCTTGCTCCCCCTTTTTTCAGGAAGAAAAAGAAAAGTCATTCTTGGCTGATAAGATCTGGTCCCTCAGGGTCACTCTGGCCATTCTGGAAATAGCATTCTGGTGAACCACCATTTGAAAACAAAGGAAAACAAAAAACCTTCTCATGGTATCCTGAGCAAAAATCTAATTAATACTGGCTTCAAGCCAGATTCTTCATTTTTATTTTATTCACACCTTTACAAAGATCACCAAGATCTACATTTTGGAAAGTTTGTCTCTAATAAGCCTGTCAACTAAATCCATGGTGTCTTCTTAAAATATTCAGTAAAACACAGAGCTATGTGTGGTACTTCAAAGTAGAAGTACCCAATAGCACTGTACATCTAGGACGATATGGGCCTCAGTTTCTAGGTGTTTCAGTTGCCTGATCTAACAAATAGGATTGTACAATGGCTTTTTCTTGGGCACAAAGCACCTTGCATCCCCATGAAAAAGTAAGTTGCTGAGATGCACAGCAGGTGGAAGTATTTCACCCTTGGATCCTTGGGGTAGATGTTCAATCAGCATAAATGGTCCATGAGAAGCTATGGGTTCAACAATACCTAAATATTGTTATAATACTTTTGAAGTAAATGAAGCTAAGTCCATTTATATCAGCAAGGGCATTTCCTTGAAGTCCCATCTTTGTATGCATACTTCTATACAACTGCTGTTTTTATTGTCAGAACTGTGTTGTCATTTGTTGATCCTTGACCAGGATTTTGGGAAACAGTAAGTATCAATAATTCAAGCAAAGAGTTTTATTTCATGCAGTAACTATCCATGTGTCTGTATTTTAAAGAGAGAACTGAGGACTAATGGTCAGTAACTATGCCCTGATGATAGCTGTTTAATGAGGATAAATGATGAGTGCTGTGTCAGCTTAGAAAGCAGCAAGAAGGTCCCAGTAAGCAAGCAGGCTGCCTCTTCCATCTTCTGTTGCAAGATCCATTTTTATACTCTCTCCATGACCTAAATCTTCATATCCTCCAGCATCTCCCTCCCTTCAATGAATGTCCTTTTGTGTTTCTGAACTCACTGCTTCTCCTTCAAGTGTGCTGCTTTTTTTTCCTGTCTTCTAGAAAACTAAGCAGTGTCCTCCTTTGTCATTATCTTCATTACAGCTCTGCCACATCATCATCTGCTTCCTTCAGAGATCACTTTTCATTCCTTTTCTGTGTTCTTGCCATGCTCTGAAAATCCTCACCTGCAGATGCTCTTCGTGTACTCTCTCCCTTGCCTTTACTTTGCAAAGGCTTTTGCCGTTTGCCTTTTTAAACTGATTTTCTGCTTGATATACTTTTTCTTTGAGTGTATAAACAGAATATCGGGCAAGACAAGTGGAAAACAGTAAGAGTTATTTGGGTCCACAAACAATATTGTGATGTGTTAAATCAGGGAGATGCAGCAGGGAATTTTGTTCCCTTTGAGTCAATGACAAAACTTCTTCAATTGATTCAATTGGAGTGTTATTTACCAATAATATTTGTGGGGCAGTTTAAGAACTGGCAGATATAAGCATGTGTGGGAGTAGAATGGAGGCAGGCAAGAAATTTTTCATTCCTTTTCAGAGATGTTCAAGGCAAATCAAACAATTATACCTGTGATTGTTTTCCCTCTTCTGGAACAGGTCACCTGGAAAAGGACAGAGAGATGACAGGGTACTTGTTCTGCACTTTGTATCACTGGCTGGTGGAGATTCAGAAGGGGATAAATCCTGCCAGGAAAAACAGATGCCATACAAGCTACATCTGTTTCAAGTACTGCAAAAGAAACACTGGGCTTCCTATATGCTTGATTTATGCAGGGCTGATATACTCCAGGATACCTAGGACCTGAAGAATTTTTTCAGAATTTCTTTGAAGCACAGCAGAGTCCTAAGAAGAAGTAGATATTAATACTTACATATCTTCCTGATACATAGAAAACTATGTCTTATCTTTTTTCCCAAGGACTCTCCACTTCCTTTACCCTCTTCTTTCCACCACAGCTCTTATATAACCATGCTGACCCAGCTACTAGTCTTGCTGAACCAGTTTTTCAAACATTTGATTTTTAGCAAAGGTCTCTATTCTCAATATGACACTTCTTACAGGCATCAAAGAACAGTAGTTTGTATTACATCATATTACTAGCGGCACTCCAAAGCCACTTTGGGATGAATAGTTTCCATAAGGAAAATGAAAACAGACCTTTTGCTTTTGCAAACTGCTTTAACACATTTGAAACTGATAGTGCTGATCTGCATAAGAATGTGAACCAGTGGGTCTTGCTCTGTGTTATAGAGGAAGTTAATTGTCATAATGAAATGACTTTTTATTATGACTTAATTGTCATAATGAAAAGAGTACAGCATCCGTCTCTTGGGCCCCCAACATGAGAAGGACACAGACTTTGTCAAGTGGGTCCAGAGGAGGCCACGAAGATGCTCGGGGGGGCTGGAGCAACTCCCCTGTGAGGACAGGCTGAGAGAGTTGGGGGGGTTCAGCTGGAGAAGAGAAGGCTCCGGGGAGACCTTAGAGCAGCCTCCCAGGACTGAAAGGGGCTACAGGAAAGGGGGGAGGAACTCTTGATCATGGGGGTAGGAATAGGGCAAGGGGTAATGGTTTTAAACAGCAAGAGGGCAGATTTAGATTAGATCTAAGGAAGAAATTCTTCCCTGTGAGGGTGGTGAGGCCCTGGCACAGGCTGCCCAGAGAAGCTGTGGCTGCCCCCTCCCTGGAAGGGTTCAAGGCCAGGTTGGACAGGGCTTTGGGCAACCTGGGCTAGTGGAAGGTGTCCCTGCCCGTGGCAGGGGGTTGGGACTGGATGATCTTTAAGGTCCCTTCTAACCTAAAGCATTCTATGATTCTATGATTCTGACTTACAATTAACTAACACTCTGTTAAGCTCCTCTTACAACTCCTGTGGTGCTTTCACACCAGTTATTCCTGCAGCTCACAGTAAAACATGTATAAATTGTTTGATATACCACACATCGCTGTGATTTCTGTACTTTCTACTAGCTCTGAAACCTCTGTGCTAGTGCACTAGTGATGTGGTTCATTAATTGTCCATAAAAGGCCAAATATATATTTTTAGGTTGACATCTATGCTTCCCTTTGCATTCTAGAACCTGCCAGATGATATGTCCTGAAGGGCTTTTGAGTAGGGTCCTGTCATTGATTCCCTCAAAGTCATTGGAAAATTTTTCTACTTAGTAACAGTAGAATTGTTCTAAAATTATGTGCATGCTTTGTGTTACAGAACAGCAAATAATGCTGTCATGAGCTCGCACAACTTGCATACAAGCTGCAGGCATCTCCACCAACTTAATTTTCCTTGACACAAAATAAATTCAACATTTGAGATAGCTCTGGAGTCTGGTGGGAAATGGTACCATGAAGGAGAACGAGATTAAGGCTGAGGTTTGTGTCTGACAGCTGAGGATGAGCTAAGGTCACCACAGTCAGTCTCCCTATCCCAGGAGACAGGAACAACCTCCACTATCAAAAGTGAATTAAGATCATACTTTGACCCAAGGGATAGTATTCACCTCCTCATCCATACCTTGAGGGTGGAGTGTGAAATTCCTTCCTAAATTCAAACCCCAATAATATGGAGGATGACCAAAGAAGGTTTGAACAGAGCTTCACTATTTCTGTGAGCAAAGGATGCTCAGAAAAAGAGGGTAATCAGAAGAGCACATTATTTTTGATGAGAGTTATTTCCAAGACACTTGATGTTTTCATTATTTTCAATTATTTCAGGGCAGAGATTAATTAATGAAAGTATTCTAAGTAAATCTGGAAAACACAGAACTCATGCAAAATGAGACAAGAGAACAATATCTCATTAAAAAAAGAGTACCTAGAAAAAGTTACAACCTACCAGAGCTTGTGTATTTCCTAAAATTTCTTTCTAAGACTTTAAAAGTTTTTTCTTAGAGACGGTTTAATTGATAGGAGCAGACAGTGCTGGAGTAGTTACCAGGTATGAAACAGTTACTGAGAGATCCTAGCAGGACCCTGACATTACCCTGAGAAAGCAGATGGGGGTGCCGGTTGAAGAATCCTCCATGCCCAGGAGGAGGCCGGTGAAGAGTATGGTGCTCTGACACTGTATATGGTGTCAGCAGTCTGGTGAAAAAAAGAGATCAGAGTCAAGAAAGCATGAAAACCTCACAGATGGGGTCCCTCATGCCATGCTCCCCTCCCATGACAGAAACCCAACATCCCCTACAGCTGCTCTCCCAGCCTTGCTTCATCATGCCTGCAAGGTGACACCGTGAAAGTACAGCAGAGCTCAGTGGCAGTGGGAGGTAAAGCTCAGAAAAAAGCTGGTGGGAGTGGAGATCAGTCCTGAGATACTGCAGCAGCAAGCAGGAAACTTGACAGTTCGCAGACGCCTCTAAGGGAGTCTTACCGCAGGCCTTTTACAAAAATGTGGTTAGAGTTGGAGACCAGTGGTTTATACATCACAGAGCCCGATAAAAACAGTGAGCGAAGATGTCAGCACTTTACAAACTGTTGTCAAAAGCTGGGGCTATGCATATGTTAAAGAGGGAAAGAGAAGAAAGAAAAAAAACCCATCACATTTGAGATCTTTGGAGCAGCTCTTACTCTGGTAACATAAAGAAATAGCTGTGAAAACAGCAGTCAGATGGGTCGTCTTTGCAGTTGGGTGGGTTCATCCCACCAAGTCAACCCATCCTGCAAAACTTCAGAAAGAAAGAACATGAGAGAACTCTAAGTTATCTATCCTGCCTGAGCATCACTGACTTCCCCAGGAAACAAGATGTAATTTCCACACGCAAGTTGCTGAGCCATTGGGGAAGGTGGTGGATCTTCTCTGAGGAGGAGGAAAAAAATGAGATCTGTTGTTGCAGAGGATGTTGAGACTGACTAGAATGGCAGCTGACCACTCTCAGCAGCAACTTGGAAAAGAAACTTAAAACCATGCTGCAACCAACTCCTGGTCCCGTAGTCACAGCATGAGACTTCACAGAATGGAAAATACCCCTTGGCCTACAGCCCTTCATCTCTGATGCTCAGCAAGGAGAGGGTTGGCTCCTGTCAACGCCCTCATCCATAACCCACCCCTTGGGACTGCCTTCTCTGCAGGGACCTGGGGAGGGACAGTCCATCTCCTTCGAGAGTAGAAACCCCACCTGGGAGGCGAGTACTACCGTACTGATGCCTGGGGACACAATTTGGAGCAGAGAGTTTCTGTTCATTTGGTGATACGCACAGCCTCAAAGTGTGAATCTCCCTTTTGTCCACGGGGCCCATGGCACAGTCCATTTTTAACTTTTAAGGATATTCTGGGGGAAAAAAAAAAATAAAGACAAGAAAAAAGAACAGAACCAAAGCATGTTTTTCTCCATTACCATAAAGAGGGCTTGTGAATGCATGGTATTAGTATCCCAAAAGCTATTAAACTCCTTAGTGATGGGAAACAGATGGAAAATAAGACAAAAGAATTCACAACTCATGTTAGACTGAATTGAATTCCTTTAATTTCACACAATGAATAACATATGAATAGGATTAACTTTTTTTTTTTTCTTTTTTTTTTTTTAGTTAAGTGCTCTATACTGTGCTAACCTGATTTGGTAGCGAAAAGACTGAGCTTTGTTTTAGAAAAAAATGTTTAAAAACCAACATCTAAGATCATGAAGGAGCATGACATTAAAGCATGCCAGATGTATCTAAGCCTCAAAGAACATCAAGTCCATATCCATTTTTAAATGTACAAAAATGCTTCATGAATAAAAACTGTTACAAAAAGAACATTTCAAACAATGTACAAGTTTTTTTTCTTGCCTCTATATTCAATAAAATACAAATACATTTTTTTGCTCTAAAATATGTTTACATACAATCAAAGTAGAACATGCAAATTACACTTTAAAAAAGGCTTTTAAAAACCACTTATGAATACAAACTAAAAATTAGCCAGCACGACTTATAGAACAATCTTGTGCCCCATTCGTTTGATTTTTTTTAATTTTTTTTGAAATACAGTATATACATATTTAACACTTCATGTGCATTTATTATTTAAGAAATAGCTTAAAAAAATAAAGAAAAAGAAAAGTAAAACAAACCAACATGGGATTGAACTGCTTCCCCATGTTGTCCAATTGGCAGCTCTTTAATGTTTTTACATTTTTTTTTCTTTTTCTTTTTTTTCTGTGTAGTGTTTTATACAACCTAGGCAGGCATCTTAAGGAGATCCCAAATATGTGTCCTTTGTTGAAATGTGCTTCTAATTATCTCAGAACTGCTGCACCCCAGTTTTTGGATGATATGGAAGGAAGAGGCATTGCAAGGGCATGATGTTTGTTTTCTCATTTCAGAAAACCATCCTGTTTTATTTTTTTTCTTTTTCCTGTCTTTTTTTGTTGTTCTTTTTACTCTTCAGGATGCTACTTAAATGTGCTTAAGTGCAGTCCTGAATCAGGGCCTGTGAAAATAAGAGTTGGGGAAATCCTTGTGTACAGAACAATGATTCCTGTTTATTCATTGTATTGCTGTAGTGCTCAGAAGCCCCAGTGACGAACCGGCACCTCATTGCACCAGATGCTACCCAAAAAATATAACAACACAAACAGAATATTCTACACGAATGGTCCAAAGCATTGCTGTCAAGTGGAGAGTCATGGGCCACGCTGTAGGATACCCTAGTAGCCGATGACTATTATAACTTACTTTTTTTTTTTCTTTTTTTTTTTTTTTTAACAGTTACCCAAAAACATGCAAGGTGCTTCACAGAAAATTTAATATTGAAGGGCTCAAGAAACTGGCAGTATGAAGCTCTTGGAGACACAAGTGGTTTTTTTTTTTTTTTCTTTCCTCTTTCCCCTCATGCTTATCCCCATTCTTAGTTTCATGCGGGGTTGAGGAATAGAAGACCCACGGAGAGGATGCAAACCCGTGGCCTCATTTCACATGGCTTGCAGCCAATGTGATTTTGTTTTGTGTTTTTATTGAAGCATGCTAAGATGTGTGTTAATCTGTGACACAGTGGAGGTGTTTGAAAGGTCTTTTTGGTCTTAATAAGCAAAAGGGCTTTCACCCCAGTTTTATACAGTTCTTGGAAATGTGTGAAGAGAATTTAGAGAGTTCCTCAGTAAATCTTCCTAGTGGTAGGGAAAAAAAATAATCAAAAAGCTCATTACTGGAATATTGTTGGGTAATAAACTGCAGGAGTGGGATTTTAGCCTTAAGCCCTAAAACTAAATCCTTTATGATCTGCATGTAGTACATCGCCTTATAATATTATTCTGTCAGCAACTTGCTTATCATATTTATAGACTATGCAACATGCAGAACACAAATTCTGAGTGCCATCTAACAGAATTTTCAGCCTGCTTTCATACAAATTAACAAGCTAATCTTCCTGCCAGCCAGGACTGGCTGCACTGTGCTGCTGTTTAGACAAATAGCCAAGGCTGTACCACAGCACCATGTTCTACCAGCACCTTCTTTGCAGTGAAAAACAAACCTTGGGTGTCTGGATAAAGCCCGTCCTATGTGGATGGCTTGCAGCTACCAGATCGGACCAAAAGGTATAGCGTTTTCACTCAGTGAAGGATATATGGGGTTGTACCCTTGGAGTGGATGCTCTCCTTAAGCACTGTGCATCTAGCAGCATTTTGGATAGTATTTTTTGGAACGATAAGAGCTTTTTTTCCTGAAGCTCCCGAGCATAGGAGGCAGCAGCCACTCAGTCGCTCTTCCCTGGGGGGTTGCATCCCACTATATCCAGAAAAATCCAGGCTAAATCCAGCCCTTATTGACACTCGGTAAGGTCTGACATGTCTTGAAGCCATGGTGGGAGTTCACTGACAGAATTTGATCCTTTCAGACCTCTGTTCCACTCTCTACACATTGAAATGTCCTTCAATGCCAATAAAGAGATCACTAAAGATAAACCTAAGGATAAGTTGTTCTCTGGCTTAGTTTCAGTTTTTAGGCTACCTGGAATACCAAATTTACAGTTTTTTCTTGCATTTTAAGTGACACTGCACCTACTTTCAGGCTCGAAGGAGAGATGGAAAAAAAGGATTTCTGAATCAATTAAACCTCAGTCCAATGCTTTTTAAGGAAGAAGGGAGGACCTCGAGGAGACTTAAGCATTTTTTTCTGCAAGCCTACAACTTCAGTCAATAACACTGTGCTAATTTAAGAGAACTGAAAAGCAAATTTGCTGTAACAGAATGAGCAACCGGCCAGTTTATTTCTAAGCTGCATTAATTGGAAAACAAAAAGCACAAATGAGTATGATGAATGATGCAAACCAAATTGGAAACAAAATTCTGTGATCCTTCTTATCAGTTTTAAGGAGACAGGATCTCAAGATTTGTTCCAGCCTTTAAAAAAAAAAAATAATAAAAAATATCCCCTTTCCCAACGCGCGCGCCCCCCCAATCCAAACCCCAAATGCATTCAGTTTTAATAAGCCAAGGTGCTATCACAGAAGAAAAATCAGTCTCTAAAAATAATGAGCTGTATGTTTACAGTGTCCCTTTAACACCATAGTCTTGATATGACTTTTGTAAATAAATAACAGAATAGAAACACAATTTTTTTTGTGGGGACTTTTTGTTGGGTTTGTTTGTTGGTTTTTTTCTTTTTTAGTGTCGTGCTATTTGAAGTTTCCTTGGCAATAAGCCAGTTCAAAGATTTCTCAAAAAGGGGAATAGCAGTTGGCTTGTGAATCATTAAATAATTCCAATCCCCGCTCCTTTGCTGGAATTTTCCCTCCCCCCTCCCATTTTAATATCCATCTTGCCATGTTAGGTGTTGAGTGTACTGAAGGACTTTAAAAATAAATTAAACAAATTTGAGAGTACTTATTTCAAATTTCAACAACTGACTTCTTTTCTAAAAGCATTGTTACTGCAATAGAACAGTTTCATGTTCAGTCCTTGTTTTAGTTGGGCTGTGGAAATGGAGTTTGGGTATTTTACCCAAGTTAAATCAATGGCTAACGTACAACTCGAATGAGAAATGTACAATTTGAACCGACCATTTAAAGAGACGATTTGTCACACACAGTTTGCATCCATGCAGACTGAGAGCTTTATAATTACATTATGTACAAAAAAAAAAAAATTTTTTTTAGTTTATTAAGGCAACCACAACTTGGAGAACATGTCCAAAGTGGCATTAATACAATTGCAGTGGTGATACCCTTTGAACATTTTTATTTTTATTTTCAGATAAGAACACTTATTCCTTTTCTTTTTTAAGAAATAATTGCCAAGAAAGAACCTATTTTCCATAGGGTTTTGTTCTCTATTTTTTTTTTAAACAATCTACTTCATCTATTTTATTTAAAAGAACTTATCAAGGCATTGCTACCTAATGCGAATTATTCGGATCCTGGGTTTCCCATCAATTTCACGGGGAATTGCAGGTGATAAGAACTGGTAGGTTTGGGTCCTGTGTTTTTACTCTATTTTTTCTGTCCTATTTTTATCTTTTATCTTTTTTATATTATTTTTTTGGTGATTTTGTCCATGTTTACTATAACTCTATTACCCAGTAGTGTCTTGCTGTTTTCTACTCATATGTACTGAGCATTAAAACAACTTGGTTGACTGATGACCCCTTTTTCACATGTCATTGAAAGCGCCAAGTTGCTTCATTGAAACGTGCTATCGTAACTGAATATCCATGTACACCTTATTTTAAATGCTGTGATATTCCGTTGTTTCGTGGGATAGCACTTGGAATGAGTGTGCGCGCGTGTAAGGCTCTACTTTTCTATTGCCTATATTGCAGCTAGTTGTAATTAGGCAAGTAAATGAGAAAGAAATATATAGTTCTAGGAGGAGTCAGGCATTTTGGGTTAATGAGCCCCAAAGCCTGGTAGGTATAGAAAACTGGAAAAAAAAAAATTTCAAACAGATTATAACCAAGATCACAGTTGAGAAAATTACACTATTTTTTTGTTGTTTTTTTTTTTTTTTTGTTTCTTTTTTTTCTTTTTTACAGTGATTTCTACTATGGTATGGTTACTCTTAGTTTCACCTGGCCCACCAAACAGAATCGGAGTCGAGCGTGCAGCCCTAGTGACAACGTTCAGCTCTCTGTGAAGATGAATTCCCGCCTCCGGGTATGGTATGAGAACAGCAATGCTGAGATGCTGATTAGTTTTGGAAACTCTGTAAAGTAGACGCTCTCCCCAACTTCAACACACACCCCCCGCCCCCCCTTATATCCCCATGTTTTCTGCACCCTTTCCCCCCTTTTTCTGGAGGGGCTGGGGCCAAAGTGATGAAGAAGAAGATGCGAACCCCGGCTGGCACAGCTCTCCATGGTGGGTTCTGGCCGCTGAAGGGACGAGTGAGTCCAGTGCTGCCGCAGGGGGGAAGCGGACAGCATGCCTCCAGTCCCTCAGTCCCAGCATGTCCCACTACCGGCACCCGACATCCGACAAGGTGCGCTGGCCTTAGGGAAGGCCTTCACTTTCACTCCCTCTGCCTTTCCGGTGCCGCTTCACTTTCACGTCCTCCTCTTCCTCCTGCGCGGACTTGCTTTTCCTCTTCCCAACCCGGGGTGTCCGGGGTGGAGGGAGAGGGGGCGGAGGAGGGGGAGGAGGGAGAGGAGGCGGCGGGGGTGGTGTCTCTCGAGCCATGTGTATGACAGCCTCAATGGTGGCCATGATTGTATCTTGAGTGGCTGCTTGCTCCAGTATCAAAGGGTTGAGTGTCGGTCTCTGACCTCTTTTGCTGGGAAGGTCAATGCATTTTTCCAGAACGGGCATTTGGTCTCTGGAGTCTTCATCGAAGGAAAGCGGTTGCTTCCGAGGACGTCCCCTCCGCTTCTTGACGAAGTTATTGCCTGTCTTTGATTGTCTCTGCAGCCGCTTGGCTTTCAGGATCTTGTTCACGTGATCCAGGTTCTTCTTCGTGGACAGGATCTTGGTGTAGTTGCACATCTTGCGCACCTCGCACTGGATTGCTTCAATTTCACGGCGCTTGAACCTTTTTTTCAGTGGTGGGCTGGCTGTTGGGAGACAGGAGAGAAACAGGAGTAGGTCAAACAACAGTGAATGGAAACTCTCCTTTGTCTGCTTTCAGTGTCATGAAGACTAGATGCTTTCAAGCCCAGTAGGCTGAATATGACTACTGAAGAATTGATGGCAGTGAGAAAGGACTCTGCATAGAAAAGTAACTGAAAAAAGTTAAGAGATTATTTATTACAGTCCCAGAAGAATTGCTGTTACCTCCTTTTTTGCTGTCCTATATGAAAACACAACTTTGACTATTAAGCAGTCTTCAGAGATTTCTCTCCATCTCTCCTCTCTTCTGAAGCAACAAAGCTTTTCTACAGCAAGGTTTTACCATGGATTTGCTTCATTCTCATTTCTAAACCTCTAGTGGGAGGGAAGGAAGGGCTGCTTAGCGTAGCTGTCATATTGGTCCATTGTAACTATTAAACTTTCTATACCCCAAAGCAATACTCCTGTTGTCTTCACTCCAGTCTTTAATTCTTGCCATGGATGCTAGTTAGCATGAAGAGTGTTTGTTACTGAAACTAGTATGAGCAGACACGCTGTGTGGGTCACTTCACCTGTGGCAAATTCATTACCCCTGCCTGGGTTTCTTTACTATAATTCCCGCAGATACTAGCTGAAACTACTGAGTCATATAATTGACTTTAATGGCCCCCAACACAAGATTACCCCTGGTTCAGATCACTTACTTGAGATCTGAATGAAGTCCAAAGTCGTTAAGTCTCTTGCCAAGGTCACATTGTGAGTCATTGTCAGAGCTGGAAAGAGTACCCAGCATTTCTTGGCTCCTGGTCCTTTGCTTAGGACATGAGACCTTGATTGTTTTTCTTAAATTGTCTCATTGTCCTTTACTGAACATGGCATCTGTTCAGAGTTCAGGATTTGCACACAGTTTAAAAGTAACTACCCCATTGTGAGAGAAACAGAATGTATTAATTCTGTTATTGCAATAACTAGTGCTCCCTTTCACTCCTAACATACCTAATCTGCGCTGCTGGAAAAGAAATGATGGATTTCAGAATTTCTTTTCAGTAAAGAATAAAACATCCCACTAAATTAACCTCAGCCCACATCTACTTGCAAACTTAATTTACACCTGACTGTCAAGCAGTCATTTGGGTTTGAAATCCTTGAAGTTTCCAGAGCAGACAAGACTTCGAGAAAGGTTCATTTGGGGGTTATCACTCCCTTCATGGCTAACAGGCTAATCTTCTAGCGGTAGTTTAAATAAAGTTGCTATTGTAGCATTTTCTGTAGATAACCAGGAGCTGTCAAGTGGGAGAATCTCCTTTTCCTTGCTATGGGCTATGACAGATTCAGCATAAAAACCTCACTCACCGGCCTCCCCTCTTGGAGAACATAAATTATTGGCTCTTATACCACCATGTTGCTTGGATTCAGCAAAGAGCTTGCGTAAACAAACCCAAGTTACAATGCAAGAAGTAGGAGTGAGTCATAAACAAAACACAGACATATGCTCTCTTATAAATAAAGACCTGGATGGCCAACTTCCCAAAGTCTGGTTTTCATTAATTACAAAACAAAATACATTTTCCATATGTAACCCACTCCCCACACCAAAAAGAAAAATAAAACCCACTTGCAGTTTGTGATTCACAGAGGACAAAAGAAAAGAGGAATGCAGTCATTTTGGTACCAGAGAAAAAGAGAAAGGAAATGAAATATCCAAGTTTCTCAAGAGAAGCTAATTAGTTGCACAAAATTCCTCAGAAGTAGGTCACCCCTAAAAAGTGTGGATGCAAGAGCCCTAAGGGCAAGTGGCAGTGAACTATTTCTCAGTCATCTGATCAAAAAAAGGTTAAATCCCTGTCACACAAAATGATTATTCTCATCTGGCCTCACTGGTGATTGACATGTATAGTCCCAATATTTCCAGCCCTAAGCATCCGACTCTTTGAGTCCCTCCCAGATCCTGAGAGTAGCTTCAGATCAAGAACGTTTAAAAAATCAAACGTCTGGCGTGCTCTTCTGTCCACCTTTTGTTTTTTATTGTTATTGCCAAGGCACATTTTCAAGACATTTTTATGAAAATTCTCATAATCAAGATGCAATTTTCTTCCAGAAAGTAAAGCTGAAATTTCTCAGTTAATGATGGAAATCTTGAAGATGGGAAATTTAGCAGAAATACAGGAAAAATTGCAAGGTCCATGGTAAGATTAGGAGATTTGGCATTACTCTCAACTTTCATTGGAAAGAAAGTAAGCCAAAGGAGAAGAAACAAATTTGAATAAAGCACTAGCCAAGTATCTGCAAAGATTTTATGTCTTTACTGAGATTTATCTGTAGTCTGTTGTTTCTGCAGCTTAGTATCACCACCCCATCGCAGTCAATGAAGATCTGGTCTGTAGAGTTGGTAGAGGATGACCTGTGTTTCTAAAATGGGAACTCAATGCAATTTAAGGTGACCATGGACATCCCTCTGACACCCTGATATAGGGTAAGAAAGGTGTAGGTCTCCTGTCCATCCTGCCAAATCAAATGGGTGTCTTAGGCAAAGAGGTCCAGGTGACCCAGGCTGAGTGTCCTGAGTGGAGCCTGATGGTGAGTAGACAGTTCCTTGAGCGGAGCAAAAGCAGGCATCTGCTTTCTGCCAAACTGCCTAGTTCTCCAAAATTAACTGATATGCAGTTATGGGTAGATATCTACACTTAATGTAAATCTATATGCTGAACACCACTCTCAGTGTCTTCTTTCATGTTGTTTAGATACTCTTCTGCCCTCTTAAAACTTCATAAGCTGACAGTCTGTTTCCTTTTGGACTGAAACTCATTTTCTCATTTAGAAAAAAAACTTGCGCTGTTCTATGCTGGCTTACTGCACTAATTTTTCTTTTGTAAATGCTTCGGGGTGTTTATGACTTTCTCAGGAAGCTTGTTAGAAGCTACTAATAATTCTTTTGCTTTTCTTCCTAGCAAGCCTCTGAACTTACAAGCTCTAGAAAATATTTGAGTAGTGTTACATAGTCTGCCAATAGTCAGAATGCATGTACTGAATACGTAATATCCTTTCAAGTTAGGATTTTTCAAGCAGATATTAGGAAACACAATATTATTTTGACTATTAAGAGTCAGGGACATCTGATTCTACATTTGGTGTAGGGAGACTATATGGAAAACTCTGATGGGTCTGCAGGGGAAAGATTTGATGAGGTGTGCATATGACAAAATAGGAGGGAGATCTGCCAAAATAAACCACTATTGAAGTGAGAGCCATTAGGTGTTATCAACTCATCTGGAAGCTCTCGGTGAGCAATCTCTGATATAAAATATTTTTCTATATTGCCATGTGATATACTGCTCTGCTGAAAACCAAACCTAAGTATTAATCTTTTCCATTTTATCCAGACAAACCCTGCCCAACCTTGGACCCGAGTTGGTCTGCATTGACTTTAGGCTTTGTTATTCTCTTCCTGTACATACTTTGTCGTTCGCATGTGGAAACCTTTCTTTAGAAGAAAGACTTTCGTCTTGCTTTATCCGGTGGAATTCATCCAGAAGGAGTGGAAGAAGAGGTGGGGAATAGTAACACTGTGTCTGCATGCAGATATATGAAAATAGAAATATGCTCCTACAGAGATGATACAACATGGTGGCAACTTCCAGGTGCTAGGGATGCATGGGGGACACTTTTTTGCCTGGGCACAGTTATGTCCCTACACCTACCCAGACTGCATGGCCACATGCTGCCTCCATGAAGACCTGAAGCTATTTGGCAAAATCCAGCCCAAAGTGAAGAGAAACTAGAAATACTTGATGCAGCACAGGCACTTGTACTTTTTCTTCATCCTTTTCCCACTCTCCAAACAACCTTACCTAGCTGCCTCAAACAAGCAAGAACCAACGTTAGTCTTAAACCACAGCTTTACGCATTTAAAATAAGGCACACGGAGGCCCAGTGTTTCTCTCCTCCCCAGGGTACACAGATGCAGTGAGGCTCTGTCTCACAGACAAAGATAAATTGAAATGGCCGCAGACCATGCTGGAAAGTCATGCAGGATTGATATGATGCTGGAAATAGCTTCTGAGGCAAAGAGAGAAATCTCCACCAAAAATATACATTTCCAACGGTAGCTTAGAGTAGGCTGGAGGATCCACTCCAGCACAGTGGTGTTTGAACAAGGAGGTGAGCCCAGTTAGATCAGACTTTAAAGTTTTCCACTGGTCCCCTAACTTTATTCTGGATGGCTTTGTTATGTCTGCAGCACTAAAATCCTTCTTACTGCCTGTCATTGTCCATCCCTTTGGAGTTGCTCGAGGCCACTTGCAAGAACATGGCACAGAGAAGACTGTTTGCTCAACAGCTGGGCTCAGTTTGTTGACTTGGTTTGAATGGAGAAATTTTCAAAGAGCTCCCTATTAATTACAGGAAATCCATAGCACTGTCCTGTTTTCCCATTAACACAGTTTCTTTCAGTTTTCAACTAAATTATTTCAACATCTGGGCTACAGATAAACCAACAATTTAATTAGACTTCTGAAAATGGAAAGAATGAACTATGCAGTCAAGCATACACTTTCATCTTGAAACTGATCATAAAATATTTGTGTGCTTTCATTCTCTGCTGCATTAAAAATCTGTCCTTAGTTTATATATAGGAAAGTATTAAAGACTAAACAGAGAATTCTTATTTTTTCATATAAAAATTTATCTTTATAGTGGCTACTTTACAGCTTGGAACCCTTGTTTTCACTATTTATTCAGGAAATGAGAGGAAAATCAAAAGGAGTGCACTGAAACAGAACTTTCAATTGAATAATTAAATATGTAATCATTCCATAAGTCAGTGATACAACTGCATTTTTTCTGAATGTGAAATCAAAGGTTTGACAAGACTATGAAACTTCTAATAGCTGCATGTAAGGTAATGTACTGTGGGTTCCCCATTCTATGGAAATTAAGACCCAATGCAAAATTAACTTCTCCATCCGTGTCCAAGAAAAGGCAAGATGATGCCTGAATGATTTGGCTCGATTTCTGGCTGTATAAAGCTATCACTTTTCTGATCTGATTCAAAATAGAAGCATAAAATATAAGTTGATTGAAAAACATGCTATTCTGACTTATTTATTCTGATATATTTTAAATCACTGTTCATTGCCCCAGCCAATTTCACATTTGCAAGACAGAATATTATGTTAAAATCACTGAAGTATGCAGAAAGAAATCTCAGCTGCTCCTTAGCTATTCACTGTGTATTCGGCATGTTCATGCTACAGGGATGGGAACATTCAAATAAATGAACAACAGGGCTGAGAAAGGAACCCAAGAGTTTTGCTTCAGAGTCCCCTGCTAGACCATACGGGCTGGTGCTACTTGTGTCCTCATTATTGCACAAATGGTGGTATGTGAATAAAATATGCCAAGATATGATCACGATAAGAAAGTGTTAGAAGAATTACAGCCTGATTATCACATTAGATATGCACATTTGCAGCTACTGCTCCAATCAGGAAGAGCAGTACAAGCACATATTGTTCAGTGTAGTGGCAGAAGGAAGAAGATGGGGAAGAAATAGAGGGGATGGAGAGGAACAACATTACCTGCTTCAGATGTTGCTGATGATGAAGGTAGGAGAGATAATACTGGAGTCGGCATTGCAACACTGTCAACAGCTGCTGGTTTCCTTCTGGTCATCATGTTACAGGCAGAACTTTCCATTTTACCATGAAGTGAAGTCTGGTCTGCTTTTAAGAGAGGACCTGTAATTCCTGGGGAAGGAAACAAAATTGGGATGAATATTGATAAAGTAACATGTCTGGGGAATATCTGGAAAAGAGTAATCAGTTGCTGTCCTTGCTACAACAATATATTTCCATATTTCCCTGTGTATGTGCCCATAATATGGTCTTGATACTAGCAAGGATCATCATTGTTATTTGTTTTTAATAATACTGCTTAAGGATGTACCATTACTGATGACTATAAACAATGGTAAACCAACATCATAGGTCCACATTACTACTTTTTCTTCTCCAAGCAAACACACGTATAAAGACAGATATCCTTTATATCTGTATTTAGTGGCATTGTCTATTTGTCATTCTCTGGGTAGTGTATTCTCCACACTCACACACTGCTCTTCTACAATGACTTGACTCAGTGGGTGTTTCATCTGAGTAAGGAGCAAGTATCAGGAGAAGCCTCAGTATGTTAAGTCCCTGTCTAAAGTACATTACACTTATTTGTTAGGAATCCCCTTCCTAATGAAAATTTACCTTGCAACTCATTAAAGTGGTGGGAGTTTAAAAAAAAAGAGCGATTTCTCATACATTTTTCTACCTAAGGATTACAATACAGAAGAAACGACCAAAAAGGTCAAATATTCCCGAAAAATAAAACTTATGCATTCATGGCTGGTAGATTCCTCCTTTAACAATGTTTCTCAAGCTCTTATGATTTGAACACATTTTGTTTGATTGTAAATGTGTCAAATTTAAACTGCTCAGATTGAAATTTTACATATTAGATACCTGTCTAATACAGCTGAATGTGTATCCACTTATCTATATATAGTATTTCTATGAGTTCATGTGTGTATATACATATTGAATATATATCACAGAATCACAGAATTGTCTAGGTTGGAAAGGACCTTGAAGATCATCTAGTCCAACCATTAACCTAACACTGCCAGTTCCCAACTACACCATATCCCTCAGCGCTATGTCGACCCTACCCTTAAACACCTCCAGGGATGGGGACTCCACCACCTCCCTGGGATATCTCTAAGTATATGAATTTACCAAGTGCAAAAGCACCTAAATGTCTCAGTCACTTTTAACAATAAGATTGGAAGGCTCTTTGCCCATTTTAGAAAATTCCTAGCAGTTGCTGCTTTGTAAAAATCCAGTAGCCCCGCTCTCATGAGACTGGAGCAAAAGTCTGCTAGGGTGAGGACTTTGTGTTGTGTCTGTGCCAATTTATGAAAACCTCTTGCAGTTTCTGTGATGCTGGGCAGGCATCAGGCATCCAGGACAGGCATTCATTTTTCAAAGGTAATCCTTCATAAATTCCTTCTCTTTCCAGTCTCAACCTGCACATGGCACGCAGATAAAATGAATCAGATTTTGGCAGTTAAATTATATGAAGATTCAAAAATCACAGAGCAGCTGAGATTCGAAGGCTCCTCTTGACACTACTTAGTCCACCCCACCCTGTTCAAGCAGGGTCAGCTAGAACAGGCTGCCCTGGACTCTCTCTGGTCAGGTTTTTAATGTCTCCAAGGATGGAGACCCCACAATCTCTCTGGGTGACCTGTTCAAATGCTCAATCATCTTCACAGTAAAAACTTGTTTTGTGGTATTCAGACATAATCTGTGTTTCATCTTGTGCCCATTACCTCTTGTCCTGTCACTGGGCATCACTGAGAAGGGTTTATCTGCATCTTCTTTACTCCTCCCCATCAGATATTTGTACACATGGATAAGATCCCCCTAAGTGTTCTCTTCTCCAGGCTGAACAATTCCACCCGTCTCAGCTTTTCCTCATAGGAGAGATGCTCTAGACCCTCAATCATCTTTGTGGCCTTTTGCAGGACTCTCTCCCATATGTCCCTCTCTTTATTGTACTGAGGAGCCCAGAACTGGACACAGCACTCCAGGTGTGGCCTCATTAGTGTTGAATAAATGGAAAAGATCATCTCCCTTGATCTGCTGACAACTCTTCTCTTAATGAAACCCACGAAGCCCTCACCCTTCTTTGCTGTAAAGGCACATTGCTGGATGTCAACTTGCTGTCCACCAGGACACCCAGGGCCTTTTCTACCAAGCTGCTTTTCAGGTGGTCAACCCCCAATAGGTACTGGTGAATGGGGTTATTCGTCCCCAGGTGCAGGACTTTGCATTTGTCCTTGTTGAACTTCATGATGTTCTTGTCAGCCCATTTCTCCAGCCTGTTGAGGTCCCTCTGGTATATCAACCACTCCTTCCAGTTTTGTATCTTCTCCAGATTTGCTGAAGCTGCACTCTACCCCATCACCCAGGTCATTAATTAACATGTTAAATAATTTTGGCCCCGGTATCGACACCTTGTGTGCACCACTAGTGACTGGCCTCTAGCTAGACTCTGTGCCCCTGATCACAACCCTCTGATCCCAGCAGTTCAGCCCATTTTCAGTCCATCTCAGTGTACATTTATCTAGCCTGTTTTCATCAGTTTGTCTATAAGGACGTTATAGGAGACAGTTAAAAGTCTTGCTGAAGTTGAGATAAGCAACATCAGGTTGATAAGGCATGATTTCCCCTTCATAAACCTATGCTGACTAATCCCAATCACCTTCTTGTCTTTCATATGTTTGGAAATGCTCTCCAGGATTATTTGCTCCATCACCTTCCCAGGGATTAAGATGAGGCTGGCCAGCCTGTTGCTCCCTGGGTCTTCTTGCACATATTGAACTGACATTTGCTTTCTTCTAGTCCTCAGGATCCTCTCCCAGTCACCACAACCTTTCAAAAATAATCAAGAGTGGCCTCATATTGACATCAGCCAGCTCTCAGCACTTTTGGGTGCATCCTGTCAAGACCTGTGGATTTAGGCATGTTCAGTTTATTCAACTGTTCCCTAACCAGATCCTCCTGACCAAGAGTAAGTTTCCTTTCTTGACCAGTCTCAGGGGCCTGGGACTCCTGAAGGCCAGTCTTACCAGTAAGGATCAAGGCAAAGAAGACAATGAGTAACTCGGTCTTTTGTCAGCCTTTTGCCACCAGGTTCCCTACTCTATTCAGCAGTGGGTCCACATTTTCCCTAGGTTTCTTTTTGATGCTTATGTACTTACAGAAACATTTCTTGTTGCTCTTCTGCCTTTGCTAGATTCAACTCCAGATGCTTCTTTTTTCCGTCTGACATTACTCAGGAGCCTCTTGGTCATTCATGCAAGTCTCCTGCCACCTTTGATTGATTGCTTTGTTTTGCCACTCAGATTTGGTTTGGCATGTCTCCACAATTTCCCTGATCCAAGCCCCAGGCCAGCAGAAAACATCCCTGGACAGCAAGTCAGGTCAGCAGATGGGGACCTTTGTCCCCTGCAGCTGTGAGAGCCCACTGCTATTCCCAGATGCACCTGGATAGCACCAGTTAGTTCCTCAAAGAGTTCTCACAAGTACCATGATACCTTTCCCAGAAGATCAAGAAGATCTTGAAGCAGAGCCAGAAACTGCTGCACAAACTTCTACATCTGTTGGATGCGCCCAGCCTCTCCAGACACCAACCAACTTTTTCTTGTATTTGTAGCTTGGAGTTGCTATGAACAGTTCCTGCCTTTGTCTCTTGCACATAAAATGTGAAATATTGGGAGACCTCTGGGTTGTCTCAGAAACTGTGGAAGATATCTCCAGAAGACTCAGGCACAGAAAAATTACACTGTGCAGAGAGTCTGAAAGATGGGGCTACAGAGTGGGCCAGTCGGAGACAGGAGTCCTGATGGACCTGTGACCTGATATCAGCCTGGGACTTAACAGAGAAGAACAGGGGTGAGTGCAGAAATAGTCAGGAGCAAGACAGAATGACAGGTCATGGCTTGGTAGAGATATGCAGAGCAGTTTCTGCCTATTAGACCACACATCCTTCCAGAGCCTCAAATCAAGTACTAAACATCTCAAATTGTGTCCATTCAACTTCAATCTCTCTCTGCTCAGCTCCTCTGTTGCAAATGAGAACAATAATATACCCCTCATCTCAAGAGCAGTGCTGCAAAAATAAAATTATCAACATTCATGAAACATTCATCTATTTGTACCAAGGCTTAGAAATGTGGAATAAATGAGACATGATGTCACACACTGAATAGCAAGAGGAAAATCTGACTACCAAGTAGCCGTTTGTTAGGTGAGTGCTGTACAAATGAATAAAGCAGTGTCCCATAGAATAACTGGGATATCTGACCAAGTAATTACACCTATGGAATCACAGCACTATGGAACCATGCATATGAAGAACTGAGGTTTCACCACTCCATAGTACCTGAGTTTGAGCCCTAACATTATTTATGCATGAATGTAGTTTGTGCGCAAGAAATGTGCGTATGTGGGTGTCTGTATCAATACACACAAACATATATGCATGTGCATATGGTACATAATAATGCTAACAACCTCGTAAGTTCAACATCTGGTTCTAATTAAACTGAAGGGCCTATATAAAGAGCCATATGAAAACATGCAGCTGTAACCTGTTGACCTCTATTGATAAAAAAAAGGTCTCTGTGAAGCTGTGCTTCAACATATCAAGGGACAGTCATTCATTTTTTCAAAGGTAATCCCTCACAAACCACTTATCCTCTCAAATCTCTACCTGCACACAGTGTTTGCATTAGGGACCTTGATTTATGGATTCCCACTCCTTGGATGGAGAGGCCGACTTCCTGTTGCCGTGGTTACTTGGATCTTGGTTCAAGGTTAAACTACTCCCAAATCAAAATCAGTGGCAGGCACAGCATCTAACAGCCAGGTTATTGACTACCCTAGGATGCTTAAAGGTCAAAGACCAAAGTGCTGCTTACTGCCTTTGGGGTGAGTCAATATTTTCAATATTTTTATTCTGTTTCTTCTGAAGAAGTAGTTGCTGCTCAATTACCACCTATCTGGGTTTAGCAAGGTCATACGAATCATTGAGGAAAATCCTCCCCCTACAGAAGAGATACAATTGTAATGAATTACTTCAAAGTCTACATGGCCCAATTGCAGCTCATCGCTGGTGAATCATGGGTTCAGCCATCTGTCTTTTGTTTTAGGCACTCGATTTCTTCAGCCTATATCACTCACCTCACTGAAATTCTCATCTAAATTGAGCAACAGGAGTAATTTATGGATCTGGAGCAGCCAATAAGGAAGAACCATCAGGTTTCTTTCACAGATACCAAAATGCAGACAGAGACTCAGAGGCACCGTTGGAAACCCACGGAGGTGCAGTGATTTGCTCAAAAGGCTGTGATTCATGCTGCGGTAGTGGGAGGTCTATCCCTTGAGTGGATGGACCTGTTGGTGCTGTATCATCACCTTTCGTTGGACTTTTTCTTCTCATTTGAGGTGCTCTGTTCAGAAGGCCTTATGTAAAAGAACCTGTCAGTTCAACCCATCTTTGAATCTGATGAAAATAAATCATCAGCAAGACCATCACAGAGCTTAAAATTTATACACACATCCAGTGTATTTTATCCTTTGCCGCTCCTCCAGGGAGAGAACAAGATGATGTATATGGGTGGCCTGATTCAGACCTTATTTATCACCTGTCTGTTGATCTTTATGCATTTCCTCCTGATTAGAGCCCGCTTCATCCCCTGAAAGACCCGTACCTTAACTTTCCTGAGCCCTACTGGTAGCACAGACAAGTGCACATGCAAGTCAGCAACGGGTGGCAAAGCAGAGAGGAAATCAATCATTATTTGTTTAGTGAGAAAGGGCAAAGGGAAAGGACTGCTTCAAAAGCAAGGGCAGACACGAAGGAGATTATCAGGAACCTAAAACAATGATGGCATGATTATAAATAATCATAATGATCATATGTAAAAGGGTGAACCAGGAGAAGCACTATTCTAGTTCAGGGCAGACTGGCAGAAAGACTGTGTATGAGGGAACATAATACTGATGTGAAACTGGCTTTTTTCTTAAAGATTTAGGGGTCCCCTGGTACTTTGGATAAAAAACTGGCATTCTTCATTCTTTGGCTAAGCAACTTATGAGCTCTGACTGATAATTAATACGTTAATTTTAAAGACCTAGTCATTATTGTTGTTGCTATTAAGTACTTACATCGCAAGTAATGTGGTCTAACTCCATTGTGCTAAGCTCTGTACAAATGCATTAATTAACTATCCTTGCTTTACTGTTAAATCATGCTCACTTTGCTTACTGCATTCATCTATTTTCTCTCATCTTGTGCTTATATGGAAAGTTTCTTGGACAACATCCACCTTTTCTTCTTTAATTTGTGTACAGAACCTAGCACAATACGCACCCAGGCTGGAACTCTAAGTGCCCGTTCAAAAGAGATAATAAATGTTAATTTGCCATTGGAAAACAGAGAAAATTAGCTGATAAAAATTGATTTCAGTGAAGCTTCTGCTAGGGAAGATTTTTCTTTAGAGAGTTCATTGCATTGGATTTCACACTCCCCACAGATTTCTGGAAATCCACAGCTGTACTTAAATTGTTTATGCATCTGACCATTGTTATTGGAAAACTCTTACAAACGATTTTTCTCTCAGTGTCTTTGCACAATGCAGCTATGCAATGCAGCTGTACAGGAATGCACATCTAAACATTAAGTTAGTCATAGTATTTGCATTTTGATAACTCCTTCATTTTAAATAAAGAACCAGAAAAAAACTCGTATCTGGGTGAATCTTTTCTTAAGGCTGATTTTAAATAAATCAGTCAAAAGTTTGGCATTGCATCATATTCCAGAAAGGAGAACTGAATTACTATGTGATAAATGTAGTTAAGGAAAGTAATTATTCTTCTTAAAGTAATATTATTACCTTTCTAACTTATGGAATTCATTTCCCTGGCTTCTATTTGACGTGTATTATCATTTAAAAATAACTGTACTTTCAATGTACAGCACTGCTTTATGGCTTTACGTCCTTTTATCTTCCTCCCTTTTCCACCATCATATTAGAAACTTCAAATTCCACCTTTTCTGTGAGGGATTTTCTATTCTGCAGAATGTGGCCCCCTGAATAAAACCAAATTCTTGCAGAATAAAAAAAAAAAAATTACTTTCTTTGCCAACAGGAAAAATTTAAGACATGGAGACTGCTTTATTTCATTCCAGCTATTTTCTTACTTTTTTTTTTTTTTTTTTTTTTTTTTTTTTAAATCAGGATAGCTTTAGAGAAAGAAAGAGGGAGACCAAGAAAGCCATCATTAGATAGATCTTCTGATCTTTATCTGCAGTAGCACAGTCAGAAGAGCTAATGCTATGATGATAGCTTTGAAATCTCTTAGGAATTGGATAAAGAGAAGCGATAGTGATGAACTCCCAGCTAATAAACACAGAGTGCTTATTTCTGCAGAATGATCAATTTCCAGATGTCCTGAGGCTTGTCTGATACAGTTGATTTACTCATTCTCCCTCACTTCACTAATAAAGCTCAAGTCCAACATCAGATTAGAGAAGAGCCAGATTTCTTAAAGGGGCAGGAGGAGGGCTGGCATCATGGCACACAAATGCTGGGAGACACACTAATCTCTTCTGTCTCCTCCTATAACCACCAAGCTGTCTTAAACAGCTGCTTTCCTCTACTGAAATCATACACTTTATCCGCTTTGGGTTAGTACAGTAATACAGACAATTAATTTGTTATCTTGTTAGTGGAAATTTAATGCAATGATCTAAAAGAACTCTTACATATTGTGATAAACTTTAGTGCCTCCAGGGCGCTTCTCTTCCATAGGACTCATTTCACATCCCATCCATTATGCAAATGAGATGTGGAAATAGTTTAGTTCCCCTAATGTATCTGTACACTGATGGATTGCACAAAGTCAGCCCTACTGAAACTAATGAGGTTAAATGCATCTTGCCATTCCTTTCTACTTGGGTGAGTCTCTGCGCCTGAGTTCAAGCAACGCGGTGCAAGTCTTCCTCTTCACTTCTTTATGAAGATAATTGTGTTTCCTGACAGTGGCAACTGCTGCATACCTGAACCTTCGCAAGGCGTTACTTAAGCAAGCAGAGCAGCTGCTGTTGCTATGTACAGCTGTGGGGTTGCCTGCAGAGGCTTCAGATCATCTTCCACTTCGGGGAGGTTGGTCCCAGGACTGTGCAGAGATGCAGGCTGCAGGAATCTGCAGCCTACAATGACATGAAATGTTTGAAAACAACATAGCTGTTAGTGTTATCGATGAAAGAACTAAAGCCAAGGAGGAAAGGGTAAGGAACCATTATTTTGCTCATCATCAGGATGAGTCTCAAATCCCCATTGACCCTCCATCTAAGAGGATGATCACCTGTAATTTGAAATTTCAAAAGGCCAATCTTCCATCTGTTTCAAGCCTGTATTTGCAGTGAATTAGACTTCCTAGGAGATGTAGTCTTGAGCTTTTCCTTTTGGTTTTGCTTTGGGATCACTTTTTCTTGTACTGGTATAGGAAGAATCACAGATCCTCTATCTCATTCCTTCCCCTCCTCCTCTGCATATTGCCAGCATGGAAATGGAGACAGGAGGTTGAGGAATAAAGGCTGCAGCCACAGTCATGGGAGATGAAGTGATGTGTGTCTGGAAGTTCAGTCCTTCATGTACTCAAATGAAAATGGATTTAATGGAGCTGGTGGAAGCAGTTCATATTCCAGAACAGTATGGGACAGTAACCCAAAGGAGCTGTAAGTGTGCTCATACCCAATCTCCTCCAGCCCCGCTGTGTGCCCTTCCCAGGCCCTCAGCCCTTCAGAGTGGGATCAGGATTTGAAAATGTCATAGAATAAATCACAAAATTTTGTCATGCCAGGAGGTGATGAACACTTCCAATGAGGATTTCCAGTAGAAGATGGATTGAAGTAGAAAAACATGGTAGTTATATGTGGGTGAGAGCCATAAATCCATTTAACAAGAGAAAAACTCAAGGGTTCAAAAGACTAATTCATAGTCAAAGACTCCAGGATCCCAGGCCTTGTGAATATGGATTTAAGCTAAAGGGACTTGCTAATGGGTTCAAAGTCAAAGGCTTTTCCTGCCCAGAACCTGAAACTTTTACTTGAGCAGAAAGTTACAATTTACAGTTGTTGGAGACTGACAGAATGAAGAGGGAGAGACAGAGACTGATGGTGTTGGAGAAATGAAATTTACCATGAAATATCACAGCAAATGAATCATTTAATACACAGTGATGAAGAACTAAATTCTCTCATAGAGGGGGAAGGAGAAAAATTAAAATCTTTGAAAGAAGTGAAATGAAAAAGAAGTGTTTGAGGGAGGATGGTTAGGTGGAAGAGTGAACTAAAGGGCTCTTTTTTAAGGCATGAAAAGCCCTTAGGTATGCTGGGGCACAGAAATAAAAAGGCCTGCAGGGCCTACCCAGAGCAAGGACCTACCCAGAGATGAGTAGACACACTGAGATGAGCTGTCATAGCGGATGAGGATATGCTCACTGGGGAGGAAGGAAACGGAAGATAGGATTTCTTTCTCAAGAACACAGCTGAGGAAAGACAGATGGGGAAATTTCAGTCCGTAAGTAATGAGAAAAGTCAAGGGTGGTGTTTTGAGTTCTTGTTTTTCTTAACAACAGGGATGATCATTTTTAAATGTGGCAGATAGAGCTGATATTCCCTAGGCAAATGGAGTTGGGAGCAGTTCGTATTTATCACAGATTAAATGGGACACTGACAGCTTTGGTAGGAGAGTGCTGGCATGAAGCATGAGCAGAAGAGTCAAGTTGTTAGTGGGGGGAGGATGAATGAGGCACAAGGGCTGGGCTGGTGTAATGATGGAGTCATTTTTCAGGCACATCCAGTGTACAAGAAGTGATGAAATCTAAGAGATGTTAGCAAAATATTTAGCAAAAATCTTGCTGAACCAGTTCAACTAAGAGACCTCCACTGAGAAAAAGCAGCCCAATGTGCCTCCAGAAATGGTAAGGCTTCACTCTCCCTGTGTATGTCTTCAGCAAAAGACAATATCTGTATGATGCACAAATTCAGCTGGTATTTTTCTAACTGAAATATTATATTTGCATTACACCAGTTTTAGTCCTGTGGTGATGTCTGTGTCAGAAAAGCAAACAGTACTAGGGATGCTGCTCGAACCCAGCTACACATACTGATACATAAAAGGAAAACAATAGAACCAGGTGGGCACCTCCACCATCCAACTTCATCCAGTAATATCTGAACTGGTTCCCAGAAGGTTCCACACCTTTCTACTCACTGCAGCTGCAAGCGAAGGCAGCTAGGCAATGGTGCTAGGCACTTTGGGGACAGGTGGGATGAGGATGGGCTGAAAGTCACAGAACTGATAAGAGCATCCAGGACCGCTGACTTCTAAGTTAGTGTTATCCCCATTGGGCAGCCTAGTAATTTCATTTCTCTTCTTTATCTGTAATAAGCTCTCCCCCAGTTCATACAATGAAAAATACTCCGAGTATGACATGCATTTGAAGTAAAATCTCAGCACTTAATAGAAGTCCCCTTACACCCTGAAATCTAGAAGTCCGTAACAGAGGAGTTTTTATTTTTAAAAGGTTCCATGCTGGCTTTGTTTTAATATCTGAGTCCATTCAACCCACTTTAATGCTGATTTATCACTAAAATGAGTGCTTGCTTTATCAGCACCAGAGATGAAAAATAATGCACACTGGGAGTGCATATATCGTTCCTCTCTCTCCTTTCCTGTATTTCAGATCAATAGATATGGGGTATTTTTTTACCTTTCATTCTGCAAAGCACAGTAATTGGCTGCAATATGAAAACTAAAATCTGTTTAAACAGATGCATAGGTAAGATCATAAGTGTTATTGCCAATTAACCTTAGCAACAAAGAAGTTTAATAGCTAGCTAGCATTATGGTATATAGGACTTTAATTGTTCCCCTATTCTAAAGGCATTCTAAAGACAACTAAAATATTTGAAAATGATCAAACAGAGTACAATGTTTGGCTTTGTTTAACAGCTCAGGGTTACTGTGGATGGGGAAAAAGCAAAAGAAAGATCTAGAATTCAGGATTTTTCTTGAACTTCATCCTTTCCCTTATATCTTATTAAAAACCTCAGTGATACTCTGATATGAACTTTAGTGTAAAATCTTTGGATTTTACATATTTTTCAAAGGAAAATTCTGAAGGAAATACTTTATTGAGAGTGGTTTTCATTAAAATTCTTGTTGGAGACTGCTTCCTATAACAGTGTAAGAAGGATGGCACAGAGACCACTTGTAATAAGGTCAGAGACTGCCTCTGTGGAGTATAGACAGAAGAAGGCATCTGACTGATGAAGAAGAGGTTAAAGAGGTGAAGAGTGCGAAGTGGAATGAAATAGGGAAATAGATGGAAATAGGAGACAAAGAATGGATTGGAAAGAAGCTGGAGGAGGGAAATCACTTATTACAGACATGTGTGAAAAGCAGATTGACAAGAACCAGAATAAAGAACATACTGGGAAAACCCTAAACGCTCTTAACCACTGACATGTGGAGTTATGCTATCGACTTGAATGCTGCACATCTATGCCTGAGCCACTCTACATTTCCAGAGTGCTTTTCTGCACAGCTTTGGTGCAAGCCTGTCTTCAGTTTTCACATTTGCTGGAGCCAAACCAGGATATTTTAGGTTCTTTAATCAATGAACTCCTCTCCTCATAGCCTTATATGCTTATTTTATACCACCAGGCAGACAAAACACAGAGAGGTGTATCAGGGTAGCATCCACTCTGAGAGAGCGTAATGATGGAGCAAAGATGGTACAAGTAGAGCTTTTCTTTAATTATGATTGCTTTTCTGGGATGGCAGAATTTTATTATCCAAAAGGAAAGATTTAACAGTGGCTGAACCTGCTGAAATTCTGACCCTGAGAAAGATTTTGGTCAGGTCATCAAGCTATGGAAAAAACAATGAACTTACTTGAGTAAACTGCCAAGCACAGGCTCTCCAACCTTTATGCTTGAAATTAAGTTGATACTTTATTTGATCAGAACTTCATGCCCCAGTACAGATTTACCCAAGGATAGGTCCAAGTTTCAGACAATTGTTTGCAAAAGCTGGCCTTGCAAGTTTTGCAGAAAAATCAGAATTCTGGGAGAAAGAAGTCTAAAGGGATTTTATTTAGCAGTTTGGGCATGAAAAGGCACTCAGGCCTTGTTTTCTCCTACTGGGACAACTGCCCATTAAGACAGCTTGATCAAATTCAATATTCTGAATTTTGTCTTAAAAAAAAAAATCTATGTATGGATTTGTACTTACACCCTCCTGATAGTAGTTTGTTTTTTTTTTTTTTTTTTTTTTTAATAACTGAGGGAGTAGAGTCTTCATCTCAGATATCTAACTTTAGGTGCCTGTAACCTGGGTGTCTATATGAGAGCTATGGGTCTAAGCCGCCTTGTGATAGGCAACAAAGAAGAAATTAATAGTCAGAAGAGTGGAGTGGGTGTTCTATCTGAAAAAGCAGGGTCTACTTTAGTCCAAGATTAATTACTTTCCAGGCTCCACTGGCTAAACTTTCACTGACTATAATGAAAGCTGAGAAATCTAACTCACATAGTGATCTTATGCTGTAGAGACCCAGATTTGGGTGAGAGGATCCATCCTCCCCTGAAAGCTCTTTGGCCAAATCACAATCTCTCTGGTTTAAATTCCTCTTACTCAAATGGAGAGGCTCAAATATGGATGGTGCATCCTTGGGCCAGGAGTGTAAGCTCTATACAGGCACCTGGTTGTATTTGAAATGCCTTGAGGTATTCAAAACATCTGAGGGAGGATGGCAGATATGATAAAGGGCTTCAGGCAAGACCTCTGCCCTTCTGCAAGAGCAGCTGGAGGCCAGGCAGGATATCCTAGGCATCTCAAATGACAGTTGACAACTACGTGTGGGCAAATGAATCGAGCCCTGAGCCTTCATTTTCGCTTGTCCCAAAGTCTCTTGTGGGTAGGGAAATTCCTAATCATTGTAACATCTCCTTGTCACCAATGAAGGAGCAGCACAAACATGCCCTGTCAACTCTTCCCTGAATGGGAAGCAAAACGGCTGCAATGCAAGGCATCAAAGTATGTGTGCAGTAAATTTAAAACAGTGGAAATTTCCCATGATCCTTTAGGATAGATTTGTTACCCAGGAAGAAAATCATAAATATTTTTTTCTGTCCCATGATGAGGGTCTTTTTCTTGACAAGTACATTTTTTTTCTTTTTCCTAGTAAACAGAACATTAAAAATAATAATAATAATAATAAAAAGCAAATGGCAACCCAGCCATTCAACACTGCAGGTGAGAGAAAAACACAGAACTTATGGGACACAGCTCTGTAATTGCTAGTACGTACAGAAGGAATCAATGAAATTAATACAGTCTATCCAACAGATACAAGAACAAGCCACCCGAAGTGCATAATTCTCTTCATCTGTGTTTGAAGCTAACTCAAAGCAAGAGGGCAAAATGTCTCAGAATGATTAGACAACTAACTAAGCTTAACATTTCCTCTCCCCTCTTGTTTATCCATTCTTCATTGTTCATTTAGTGATGGGAAAAGACTCTGGAAGCAAAACCGTCATGATGGCTTACACACATATATCACTTAAATCCAGCTCAACCTCTCAAAAAAGCCTCTAAATTCAGCCTGAGTTATGGTTAGGTCTTAAGCTGGGTTTCTCCACAGGAATTTCTCTCCTCCCCACAAACATAAGAGCTGTTTCATCTAGAGATGTGAATCCTCAGAGATGGGAAAAAACCCCCCGCAAAACACCAAAGACACGACAGTAAAATATCTTCATTGATGAAGATTAACTGTTTCGATGAAGAAAAAAAAAATGTTAACAACTGCTTGGCATTTTCAGGACTTGCAGTGCTATTTCTGTATAACTGTGTGGCTGTTTCTCATTCCAGGAGTTAAAGAAAAAAAAAAGAAGTCCTCTGTTTTTTCAAATGATCTGGAACCACTTGGCATGTGACTTCTGAAGTGTTTAGCACAGTCTTACAAAAACGTCATGAAAATTTATCAGCCTAGGCCCCAAATCTACTTGCCCGCCTTGTGTCATCAGTCATCATGCTAATGAAAATACTAATGACATTTCAATTGCATTTCAAGAGAAATGAGCCGCTTCAACTGAACAGGAATTAGAAAAAAAAATTTTTTCACAAAGAGTATATCACTCTCTCTTTTTATTATTATTAATTAGATGAAGCGTTTGGCTTCAGTGAAGTCTGGGGTCCCACTGTACACGTCACAGTAGACATAAAAAGTGAGAAATGGGCCATGTCACTAAACAGAGAAAAGAAACAAAAAAGGTAAGAACAAGAAAAGGAATGAGAAACAGAAACACTCAAAATGTTTTCAAGCCACTCAGTGAAGTTTAAGCTTAAGTTATTTTAGGACTTTAGATGATCAACAGAGAGAAGAAGACATCTCCAGAGGTCAACTCACTGCACCTGGGCTAGATACCTATGTTTGGGTACAATTAACTGCCCTTAGAGGTGTCCAGATTGCCTAGCTCAGACACAAACATCAAACTTTCAGAAGTGAAGGTATGGCCATACAAATCGCAGGCAAAGCATCTCCTGCCACTACACAGCAGTTCAGCGAGGGATGCAGCTTCACCCTCCTGGTCCCCAACCCAATTCCCTATCATAGCTGCTGCCTCGGCGTTATTGCCAGGTCAGGTACAAGCAAAACCTGGAGCAGAGAGGCTGGAGAAACAGGTGGCACCACATATTCCGGCCTCGTACTGCCAGGAAGGAGCTGGACAAGAGGCCCCCAGCAGATGAAGGTGTCAGTAGGTGGTGCTGATGACCAAGGCACGCAAGCCCTGGTTTCACTGCACCAGTGCACCTTGATCCTGGGCAGTACCTTGTTCCCTCCCGCAGCTCACATTTTCCCTGGAGATCACACACATTCATCACATCTTCTTCACAGACTGACAATGTCTACTGCAAGTTTCGTCTGTTAAATTTCCTAATTGCTGTCTTTACCTTAACCTACAAGTTTTTTCACCTCGTTTTCTCCCCTAGTCCTGTTGAAAAGTGGGAGTGAGAGAGCATTTGGGTGGGTACCTGGCAGCTGGCCATGGTCAACCCACCACAGTAGGGGTTAGGGAGGGGGTGTCCTTAGGAGGACTTGTGATGGATACATGTGGTCTTACAAAGGAGAAGCTGTCGCAAGAAGCTGAGACTGGTGTGGGACAGCAAGGAGGGGCACTCGCTGCCAGGTATGGTCCCTGCTGTGTGGCTTGGGAAAGCACCAGCACTAAAGCAGCTGCCTGCACTGGTGGGTGGGTGACCAGACTTGACAGGTACCCAGGGGATGCTTGCCAGGTCTGATCCTAAACCAAACACTACATTTTGGAAATTTTGGAAAGTTTTGAGAAAAAAAGATGAAGGGGGGGATGCATTGTCTTTCCTAAAAAATAAATAAATAAATAAAAGAGGAAAAAAAAAAAAGTGACCCTGCAAAGTCACAACAGTTCCCATGTTCCAATCTGCTCTGCCATGAAACCAGAACAAATAGGCTGCGGCACGGTTTTAAGAGTCGATTATAAAACACCCCATCAGAACATAAACATCCCACATCGACAAAGTAATCTCTGTGGATCTCAGTGGACCTGACCTGCTGCTGCCCTCTTCCTTGTATAGTCATGAATACAAATGCAAGGTGAATGCTGGCTGCCTTCTGATCTGGTGACATTTTACACCCGTGTTACTGATGTCAACAACTGCATGAGGGAGCAGAGAATCAAACTCAGGATAACCACTTGCAAAAAAATAGAAGAGCAAGCTGAAGGCATGTTTCCAAGGAGTTTAGGTGTTTCAGATGTGAAGCTTACACGGCTAAGTTGATCCCTTTTGCACTCCCACATTTACTTAGGGAAAAGCCTTGTACTTTACATTGCACTATAATTCATCGTTTGAACAGACACTGCCCTACCTCAACAGGAGAGCTGTTCTCCATTCCTGCCATCTCACTTTGTGAGTACTAAATCAGTGCAGAGAAACACCTCCCCAGTAAAACTACTCAGAAATCTTTGGAGATCAAAGCCTGCGAGTTTTGTCTCTGGTATGCAATGGGATAAAAATATGACGTGGCTTATTCTGTTCAAATGGTCCTTTCTCTTTTTAAGCAAACAAACAAATAAACAGCAAATGCCCTATTCCCACCTGGCGTTAGTGCAATGTTATGTTTGAGGCTTTAAAAGCGTAAAAGTCAAACCATTCAAAATGATGGGTCCCGTAGCAAATGTAACATGGTCCCAAGGGTACCTACGTAGTGTATGGTATTGCTGCACATGGTATTAACTTTTATGCCTTCGTCTATATATGCAATGTGGCTCATTTATAGTTGCTCTGGGAACCACTATGTTTACATAAATTTTAATTTCCTGTCTTTTGTTTGTTCTCTTTATCATCTTTCTAAAACAAAATTTTCCTTGTGAATTTTAGTGCTCAACCAATTATCCGCAGATGGAGGCACAGGAGAATTGACATCCTCTGGTTTTTCCATGTGGCCCTGGCAATACGCCTTCACTTCGGTTTGGACCCATTAGAAACTGCAGAGCTCCAGCAGTGGCACTGTATTTCTACCAGAGCAGGTCTGTTCCCACGGGTCGTGGTGATTTTTGGGCCGTTGTCTCCTGGGATCTGGCCAAAACCTTCCTGCTGAGTTGACATGGGCCATATTTACTGTATCATAACTCATTTTCCCGGTTTTGTTTTGCTTTTAAATGCACACAGCTTGTGAATTGAATTAATCTAGTGGTTGACTTCATATAACCACACTTGAGTTATATGCCTTCAGATTTTGGTGTGAAAGCTCTTTGCACCTGCTCTGATAACTAAGACATGGTGTTTACAGCTGCTTGAAATACATCTTTTGTTCAAGCTTGCAAAACTAGTGCCTCGCTCAGCAGAGATCCGATGGCACCTTGTTACAAAACATTACTATAAAAGATTGAAACCTTAGAGATGCCAGTTGCATGGAAAAAAAATCCATGATGGTCCAGCTACAGATTAATCCAGTGATCTTCATGAACTGTTAATTAAAATTCAGCGTTGACAGAACCAAGCCTTGCTACTATTTTTTAGGGAAACAAAGAATAACAGATAAAGCCAAATTATAATAGGTTAGTGCAGCAAATCCAAGAAAAATATGGCAGTTCTCAGCAGCTGTGATAGGAATCCTTCCTCTTCTTGAATAATAAAGGCTTTTGCTAATTTTAACCAGAGCTGAATCTGAAAAACCTGCAGTCGCATGTGACTCAGAGAGCCCCAAGGGAATGGGAGGTGGGGGGAGAGATGTGTGTGTGTGTACGTCTGTGTGTATAATCTAACAGTGCCCAGAGCTTTTGAGATCCAGGACCACTTCAATCGCACAGGCCAGATTCATTAAAAACCCTGGCTACATTCCAGCAGTCAAAATTGAAGCAGCATATTTATTGCATTTTGCTCAAATAAATCTGAAAATGTGTGAATCATATCCCTTGGAGAGATGGGGAGAAGGAGTAAACAGTCTCGGGCTCACACTTAAAAGAGGGGTATGACGAAGAACAAAGATGCAGGAGGGTCACTGTCGCAGGGTGCTGCAGGATGCTTGTCGAGTCAGAGGGTTTGGGAGGCTGAGGGCTCAGCCGCCATTTTCTCCACTGCTGCTATTCTGGCCTCAGATCATCTGTTTAGTTTTCACTATTTTATTTATACCCATGCACACACACACGCGCGTGTATATTTTAAAGAGCTGCTTAGCTTATGCAACTCCACTCTGCGGTTCTCTGTGGTTTTCCAGATGCTGTTCATGACGCTGGCACCTCACCCCAATTGCAGCTGCATTCAGCTGGGATTCAATTACAGCCTGTCTTGCAAAGGCAGATTGGTTTTTCAAAGATAACATATTTTGGGGAGGGATTTTTTTTTTTTTTTTCCTCCCCAAAAGCAATTTTTATTAAGAAAGGAGAGGCATGACTTGTAGCTTGATCTTGCCAGGTGCTGAATGCCTCCAGACAGGTCCTTAGCACCCTTGATATTGTTTTACTTCAGCACTTTTTAGAGAACACGCAGCACCCTGCAGGGTTCAATTCTGCGAGATTAAAGTGCTGGCAGAGAAGGCTCCAAGCCTGCTGCTCCCAGGGGGAAATTATCAGAAACAGTATGTTGATAACCAGTTTTCTCACGACTGATTTTGCAAATAGTAATCAGCTTAAAATTAGCAGACCTAATCACTGAATGTTTTGGACAGTTTTTCTGGAGAAAGGAGGGTAGATAGGTGTTGCAAAGCCAGGAGGCGACTGAATAGTCCTCCCAAGGCTTTTCCGCACCCTGGACTTCTTCTTCCTCAGGCAATGTGTATCTCTCCCCAAGGTGATGCTGTGCAGAGAGGAGTCCTGTGGCTTGGCTGGGTAGGGTACAAGGCAGCATGGGAGGTGAAAGGGGGATCAATGCAGATGCCCAGCAGCTCAGTGAGGCCACGCTATGGGCAGGGTGGGAGGGAAAGGACAGGTTTGCAGGGCTGTGGTGGACTCTCAGACTGGTGTTGGGATTAAGAGCACATCCCGTGAGCACAAGGGCTGGAGCGGTGGAGGAATGACAGGTTTTAAGCTTCCAGTCCTTGTTTTCACTTAACCACATTTTCCTATTCAATTATCGGTTGCACTAGTGCACGCAAATTAACAATGTTATTGCTTCCTTTGAGCTTTGGATGATGCTCAGAGAGGCTGAACACAGTACTAGGACTCCGGACACAGACACTGCTGATTTTAAATCATCTTGAGAAATCAAACAAAGCAAAGTCATACATGACATATTCCTAATATTAGGCAACAAAATAAGCCATCTGATTTCTGGGGATGTTAATTGCCTGTGGTGTCTGGTTAAATCCTCAGGAGCATCTGATAGCAGGGACCTAGGTAACCCAGGTGATAAAACATGGAGTTTTGGTGACTAATGTTGTACAGCCACCTTGGCAAGTGCTGGTCTACACTCTCCTGCCTCAGTTTCCCCTATCTGTAATAGGTGCAGAACACTTCTTATCTCAGCTATGGGGCTGGCAAAAATAGTAAGTACTATGAAGATGAAAAGAAATTGCTTGTTCTAAAGAAGAAATGATGCTTATTAAATGAAAGTATGCTGAGGCTGGTTGCTCTTTTTTGGATCAGACAAGGAGACAATAATAGCCTTATTTATTACTTATGTAATAAATACAGCTCTAGCTTTCCTCAGTCTTTCTATATGTGATTTATTTGCATGTCATTAAATCCAACTGCCTTTTTCAAAGACTTACTGAAGTCTGCTTAGTTGCAGGGGAAGCAGCTTTAGCACAAGGGAAGAGAATAGACCTAGGAAATACAACTGCATGGTTTTGATGGAGGAATTTCTTCAAATTAATAAAGACCAAAGAGGTAAGGCAGGCAGAGCAGCAAGGAGGCCAGTGCAGGCATGATGTAGCAGCAGGAACACTCAGTATGTGCCACTGAAGGGCCGATGGAGCACTGAGCTTTTAGAGGTCTTTCCTTGCCTGTTTGATGTATTTAGCTGCAGTGGGAAAGCGTGCAGGGGCCATGAAGCAACCATGGTGCATTAAAGAGATGCAAGAGTGGCTTGCAGCCGAGCACAGCTCAGCGGAGCTTCTCCAAACCCACCCAGAGAGTTCCTTCTGCCCATGGGCCCCATGGCCCGGGCCACAGCTAGCAAGGTGAGAGATGGAGCTGGGGTTTGCTTTGCAAAACTTCACTGCTTGTGGTTTGGTTTTGGGAAACAGCATCCAGTGGTGGTTTAGATCGAGCTCCTGTTTTGTCTGAATCCTAGAGTTTAATAATAGCTTTGCAATGCGCCTCATAGTGCCTTTTGCTGGAGTAATGCAAAACATTTTTATATATATTAACAAATGTGGCTACCCAGAATCCCTGGAGGTGAAAAATATGATCCCTGTTTCTAGAGAGTGAAACTAAGCAATCCCATTGATTTTGTATCATGATTTCTCCTGAGTTTTAGTGAGGAGGCATACACTGCAGCTAAAGGCAGACTTTCTGTATTACACCAGTAGTATCTTTGAGATAAGACAGAATGTTTAATTCCCCAAATAATCTTTCCTTTTCTAATTAGTGAATCTGAAGACACAAAGAGTAATTGAGGGTCCATTCAATTGGTCCTAGGGGAGCATCACCGTCATAGCAGGGGGATGCTGACATGAGATGGTAGCACAGGGACTGCAGAATAAATGAGGGATTTGATCCACAGAAGAGGACAACACTGCAGACCTTCAGCATCCCTGACGTTCATTCTACATAGTGCAAGGAACAGCCATTAGCAATTATTTTAATTACCTGATTCTCAAGTATACTAAATAAAATATAGTGCAAAGGACAAAAAGGGAAGATATTAACTCTTCCTGTACTGAGCACCTAGAGCCTGTACCTCTCTGTTGCCTGTATCTGTATATCTCTACCTGCATATTGCTGATTATCTAGCAGACTGCTAAAAGTGTCTTGGTTGTTGCACGGTTCTCAGCATCAGAACATCTACCTCATCAGTTTTGCTTTGTAAAAATATTAACAAAAAAACCCCAACTCAAAACATAGGGCATAAGTCCCTGCTTGTGTTGACAGGGAGGAATTTAGGGTAGATAAGGAAATGTTGTCTAAATATTGGCCCATCTGACTTCTGGAATGTGTTTAATAAAGACACTTTTCATGATGGTCCAGTACAGTGTCCACCAAAGACTTGACTGGATTCCTATTGACTGCAGTGTGCTTTGGATTGAGCCTTAAATGACAAAATGAAATGAAACAAAATAAAATAATAAAATAAAATAAAATAAAATAAAATAAAATAAAATAAAATAAAATAAAATAAAATAAACATCTACTTTGTCAGCTTGATGCATCTATATTTAGTTGAAAGGTTTCCACTAAATGGAGGGAGAGTTGTGAAGCTAAATCTCCAGCCGTGACATCAAAGATTTGGCTAGAGAAACATATTTATTAAGGCTAAGCAGGACTTTAGCGAATGCAGTTTAAAAATAAAAAAAAAAAGCATGAGTCTTGAAATGCAGCGCCAGCTCTCTGCTAATTCCCTCCTCCCTCATCACATATATTTTCCTTTAAGGAAAAACAAAAGCTCACAGATCACTTGTGTGGCACGTTATTTGCTGCCTCCAAATAGAAGCAGGCATGTTACAGGCCTCTGAAAAATGCAGTCTGTAACTGTAAGACCAACTGACCCTCAACTGCGGTGGCACTTTGTGGCCCCCACATGCAAACAATCATCTATTGATTCCCAAGGCCTCCAGCTTCAAACCCACTCTTGTTTTCAAGAGGCTTCCAGTTGCAGGCAAGACACTGTCCTTGCTAATTCTCCCTGCCCGGAGGCTGCTCGGTATTTCTGCTGCTCGCTTGAAGTGTTATCAAAATAATGACGGCTTGCAAAGTAGAATTATTGAATGTTAGTTTTTCACTGTTTTGGAGTAGAAGCAATGAACTCACAGTCATACAAATGGGCTTTTATTACCGCCCTCTTTGCACATCTGCCAGAAAGAATATTGAGGAATATGATATGGGAAATATACGGCACCAGGAGGAGGGATGGCGTAGATCAGCTACCACTGCAATGCTTCCCAGGGCAAATTTCAGTGAATCAAAGGCCATCAAGGAAAGCTGCTTAAGCCTCTGTGTTCTCTATAAGCACATTACTGTATGTATGCCACAAACAAATCCGCTTTACAGACTACGGGGAAGATAGAGAAGGATCCTACAGAGACTTGAAAAGGAAGTGCTCTCGAACCATATCTCAGATCTTCATCATAACAGCAAGAATTTGCATTTCCATTGACCCTTTCATTTGAAAGTTTCAAATACTCAGATCACTTTGGTTATCCACCAAAGTGCAGGTGTGAGGTATACAACTGTGCAGCACACACAACACTGCTATACCAGCAGTTTGGGATGGGCTGTGATCCTAATATGTTGACTTGGAGAAGGTGGTTTAGGCTGTGATAGGCAGCAATAAAACTGGTGACTGAACTCCCTGCTGGCCAAGGCAACAAGTCATCTAGTCCGAGCAGAAAGGATTTGTGCTTTTGCTGGTACATTTAGGGAGATTCATATCAACTAACTGAAAGTGCCTGAACGTTAGATGGGTACAGCTTGTGACTCAGGGTTTGGAGATGTGTATCTCAGGATGGAGATTCCATTGACTCCTCTTCATGGACTGCACTTACTGACCTATCCACTTGTCATTAGCCTCTCTCCTCCTAGAGGAAGCAGTACTTAATCTCTACTACTGAATGAGACCTTGATGGAAAATGGTGCGTTACTCGTAGTGTGAGTCATTGTGGCAACGTAAAGCATTGACTTGGCACGGGCTCTGGGGAAGACACAGGATCTACTGAATCTCTAACAATTCAAGTCATAACTCTCGCTCTCCCGTGACCTTTTTTCCAGGTAATTATGGGGCTTCACTTTACGGAACATGTGATAAATTAAAAACACACACACACACACACACACACACACACACACACACACAGAAAGAACCTGGGTTTGAGTAGAAGAGTTAAGAGGTGAGCACTGAAGGAGAGCACCTCATGGGCTAGGAAATATTAATTACTGCTTAGAGACCTGAACTTCCTAACTAAATATCTCCCAATAGATCCAGTGAATGGTTTTTTGGTAGAAAATGGCAGCCCTTACTTTCCCCTGGAAGATGCATCCAACAAACTCACAAGAACAACAAAAAACACAGTCTAAAGCAGAAGAACTGTGGCTACATACAAAGAAAGAGCCACAAGAGAATTTCCTTTTTGTTTGACTGAATGTTACTCCATTAAAAACAACTGGACAAAGATTGCGAGGGAAGTGCAGGTGGTAATCTGAACATTCTATTCTGACCAGCATGCAGCTAGACCATGGAAAGAGAGAAGCCACACAAATGAACACTGCCAGCTACTGCAGCCTTAACATCTTGTAACTTTATTGCATTACATTTTTCTCAAAAGTGGAAACTTCTCGAAATGAGTGTCAGACACGTCAGATGTCTTTAAAGAAAAAAAACCAAAAAAGAGTTACTTGTGATGGGGATGAGAAAAAACACTTACTGCACCCTGGAAATACATGAAATAACAAGCTGAGTACAATGGAAACTGCCTTTTTCATATTTGTAAATATTGAAAAAAATTGAGTCATTCCCCAAACTGCTGGTGCCTGAGAGTGTTAGAAGCATCAGGGGTGTTAAGGCATTGTTAGGACATCGGGATCAATGTCTTCAGATAATAATTCAAGAGAAGGAGGAGGCCTCAGTGAAGTGCTTTAGTGGAAGGCTGTGGAAGAAATCAGTTCTCCCTGCAGTAACCCTGAAGGTTTATGTTTATGGGGCTCTCACAGCCCCTATAGGCTCCTATAGGAGGAAAGAAGCACAACTGAGCCTGCAGTATAGACCCCTCCATGCCTGGTGTGCTCTGTGTATCATCATGTCGGCAAACTCTGGGAGTTTGTCATCCTGTACTTCTGCACTCATGAAGAGTCAGAGGTGTTGGGGAGGTATTAGTGTAAATGGTGGTGGTGTAAGGAGATATTCTTGATTGCACTCATGAGTAAGCAAAAAAAAAGACTCCCAAAATTAGTTTACAAGGGTCAGAAAGTTGGAAAAACTGTCCATGATGGACCAGATCCTAAGTTAGACAAAATGGAGGTTGTGCTGTTTAAGCTACATGGGCTTACAGAGAAGGTATGTACAGACTGATTTTTGGGCTCAGTAGCTCAAAAAATGGGCTTTCACAGATTTTGAGTGATGCATAGACTAGTCTTCTCCAGTGTGACAGGTACCACCCCCTTGAACTAAAATGTAGTTAGAAAACTCTAACGTGAACACCTTTTTACCTTCCTCCAAAGACTTTCTAGGGACTATCCTATCCTCCAGCCTGGATTTTGTTCCTTACACTAAAATCACACTCCAGACTGACCTGATCTGTGTTCATCTCCAAGGGGAGCAATTACTGAGGCTTTCGGTTCATTTCCCACATTTCACATCCCCTTGCTCTTTTGCCATATAGGAATGAGGCAGACAAGGCACGCTGCGACCAGGATAACACACTGATAAGGACAAACCTGTTTCCAGTCTACAGAAAAGTTGCTTTCCCTTAAGAACAGCTTTCTCGCTCTGTATCATTCCTCCAATTGTTGACTGACTTGTGTTGAAGGGATATTATGCCAAATCTCTGACACTGAATCTCTGCCTGAGATGCAGCTTTTGATGGAGGAATGTCACTGTAATTGGTTGCTGTAGTAATCCTACAGCATTTTTTTCCTGGAAGGATCCCATCTTATCCCTGAGGCTAACCTGTCACAATTGTATAGTTTGTTTATTCTCAAAGTCCAGCTTTCAGAGGAGAAGGATGATGAAACTATTGCAACAGAAATTCTCCAAAGAATTTAGGTTACAGAAACTGAAATGCAAAATAAATAAATAAATAAATATACACACAATTAGGCTTAGAATCATTTATATCCTCAACGAACACCATGAAAATTAAGTAATACTTTATTTATTTAGACTCCACAGACCATGGCAAGTGGAAGGAAAAAACAAGTTACGTCTGAACATTAATACCTGTGTTTCCAACTCAAAGTTTATTTTTCCTGCTTAGAGTGATATTTGTCATTTGCTTAAAAGCTGCACCATAACAAGGCACACATTGATCTTCCAGAACTTTTTTTCTTCAGTATTCCTTCCATAGTCTCTTCTTTTCTTTCTTTAACTGTTTCCTAAGTTCCCAAACAAGATGACATCAGTTCAGAAATAGGAGGCCTGAGCCCTTGCTACTTTTGGAGAGCACAGTGTCTTAGCACAGAAGTTGGAGAGGGAAGAAGACAAAAAGCCACAACTGAATGTCCAGGGATCCTGTGGTTATGACTTGTCTGCCTACTAAAAATGCTGTTCCTCATTTTCTGGTGTGTTCCTTGAAAGCATATCTGCCTGCGTTGGTGGGTCTCAACAGTCCAAGTTTAGGCCAGACATATTAGAAATGGAAAAGCCATATTAGCTCAGTGAGCCCATCCTTCCAGCCATCCCAGAATAGGTCAATCCATTCAGCCTTAAATGACTGGGCTTCCCCAACTTCCCTGGGGGACACTATTTCAAAGTCTGATAGGTTTTCCTTGTACAGGCCTCTCCTGATGTCAGATTAATTTAGTTTTGGTTACTGAAGGGAAGGGCTTAAAAACTGTCTTCTGATGTGGGAAGGACAGTGCTGCGGGTGCTTAATTTGAAAGAAGAGATTTTCTCATGTTGCCAAGCATCTGCAGAAAAGGGCTTTTAAAGGACCCTCAACTGGGCGAGCAAGGCATTAGGCCCTTCTGAAAGGCTGTTTTTACATATGTATATATATATATATATGAATGTACATATGTAAATATATACACATGTATGTGTAATATAAAAATTATGGGTTATTGAAAGCTGATGTCAGGCCAGAACTTACGCTGAAATGCTTGTCTGAAACATTTCTGTGGGGTTATCTCCTCAGCCCTTCTGCCACAGGCTTGTCACTGCTTACAGGGGTAGATGAACAAGTCCCCTAAGTAGAACTGTACATGCCACTTCGTTGTAAGTAAATATGTTACGTAGCCTCTTTTATGCCCTTTAACATCATACAGTAAGACTTGGCTGTGGAAAGAGCTCTCCACAGCTATGATGAGCACCCTTCCAGAGTGTACATACTCAATGGCCTAGATTATCTAACTATTGGCTGTGTACGAAAATAATAGCTTTAATTATAATGGCACAAAAAACTCTCCTCAAGCTGTGCAGCACTCACTGCAATGACAGCAGACACGCTCCTGTGACTGGGAAGATGCTGGAGGAAGTGGGAGGAATGGGTTGGCTCTGGCATTGCCCTGTTCAGAGCGACAGCCTTTTAGGAAGGGTTGTGTTGAAAACAGTTTAGCAATATTGCCGCGTAGCCCACATTACCACTGCTGTTTGTCTTCCTCTGTAGGCACTCAGTGCTGTTATTCCCTTGTCTTGGCTCCAACACACATTACTCACTGACCTCTTTTCAGTCTCCGTGGCTCTCTTCAACAACGCAAGATCCTCTGGCTTTAAGGAAACTGGCCCCAGTTCCCCTTACTGGCCTTGACAAAGGAACTGGCAGTAGCTCAGCTCCATTTTTTATCTGACCTTGATCTGATATGATACCTTCTCTCCAGAAATTTGCCCCTGGCTACTTGCCTACTAAGTGGCTAATTTATGCTGGGGACATAATAATTAAAAATGTAAAGAAGCTACTGCCCCCAAACAAATGTTGCCTCTCTTTGATAGAGACAGGGATAGATGAAAGAGTTTGGATATAAATATTATGCCACTAAGCTTTTAAATAAAGACATCAGGGCTACATGTAGGCTGAGAGGGAAGGGGGATTAGAGAGACAACACGTGCACAGCATCTCGACATATTTCATGAGACTGAGGGCCAAAGCCCGTAATTTATCCAGCGCAGCGTGGCAAATGGATCTGCCAGCTGACCTGGTCAAGAAACATTTGCCAAAAGCGTTGCGTGCATGTTGGAGGTGGCCCCATTGGCATCGTGCTGATGGCACCTGTTCAACAGAAGCCCGAAGTTGTGTGGGAGAAGGACGGCTACTGCACCTTCCTTCTGACAAAGTGAGAGGCTTTTCTCTGGAAAATTAACTGGAGAAAAAAAGCATAAAGACATCCCTGAAGACTTTGGTGAGGTTTTCTTGTCAGGTTTTTTTTCACCCTTTTGCCTTCAAAAGTTTGTGTGGTTTTGAGAAAGATCAAGTAAATCTGCATTAACTACATGGGACAGGCAGGAGGGAAACATTGTCCTTGGCCCTTGTGCAACAGGGGAAAAAAATAGGTTTTGAGCAAACTAGGTGCTTTTGTGTCCTCTTTTTATCCATTAGGGATTCACTGAAGGTGGAGCGAGAAAAAGCACTCACTGCCCCGCAAAGGGAGGCCAAAAAGAGATGGCAAATGGTGTCTCCCTCCAGACAAGCAGGTTTTGAGCTCTTGGAGTTGCAGAGCACTACAGTTTCCTCCTGCCCTCTAGTAAACGCAGATATAACTCCATCGAGTTGACAATAACATGACACAGCCTGTGGCTGTGATATTATTGCAATTTAAATACATCAAAAATGGACTGTCACAACCACTGCAGACAGACAATGTGATAGATGTGGATGTGAGGACAGGTGGATAAATGGGCAGGGAAACAGAGCAACAGATATCATCCTCTAATCCCAAACGAGAAATGAAAAGCTGCAAGGGTGGCTTTGTCCTCTCTTTGAGTTCTCCTGAAGTTCATCCTGAGGAAGTCATCAGCTTTCTCATTTCCCACCACCAATGCTGGGGAAATCTACAATGACAAGCACTTAGGCAGTTGGCAGTGTTATTCTCTGGAAACTGTAAAATGTTGAAACCCTTTTTCTCAGCCATATGATTTCTGCTGACCAGAGACCTACAAAGATGCAGGCCAGCACCAGAAGAAAGCCTGAGGTTGCTGCAGATGGCCAGGTCCCCCAGGATCACCTGTAGACTCAAAACCAGTCCAACAAACAGGCTACAGCACTCCAAAAAGTTCACAGTGTCTCCATATCCTGAAACACACTGGTCTTAATACCAACTCTAGCTCATCAGAAATGCCCTCAGCACCCAGGGAACAGCTTAAATCCAACCATATGCAGCTCTCTGTGTGATCTCTCCGCAAACAAGTGTTAATATTATGCTAAGACCCCATGTGTTCAGCAGACTCCCCCATTCCTGTGGATGAAGCAAACTTGAAGCTGTTAATTTTACAGATGCTGCTAAACCAGAACCTGAGTTATGAGAATCTCTAAACGTTAGCACAGCTGCATGCTTATGCCCAGTCTGCAAATATCCCCTCTCTTTTTAATGGACTAGTAGGGGGTTCTGAGCCCAAACTCAAGTCAGGGGTCTCAGCAGGATTCCAGACTATTTTGTGAATAAAGAACTTAAATGTTACAATATGGACTCTTTTTTTTTTTTTTTTTTTCCATTTTCTTTCACTTAATTTCTTTCCAACCTACATTCTCTGTTCTGGGTGGTACACAGACTTTCCCAAATACTTTTGCTCTCAGTTGAGAATTTACTTACATGTGTTTAGAATATACTGATAGTTTTGAGGACAGAAAATGTAATTAAAAATGACCATAACCCATAGTAGCAAAATCAAGAGTCTTTAGCTTAAATATTTTCTTCCCCAGAAAAGTTGGGAAAAACCAACTCTTGCACTTTCAAGTCACTGATGGAGAACTGCCACCTACTACAGCCCAGGGAAAGAGTCATAACATATCTAATATATTATCCCCAGTCCAGCACATTATGGCTAATTAGTTGGAACATAAACAGCCGAAGTTAAAATGCCAGAGACAGACTTTGGCTTCATAGCTGTGAGTTCAAACCACATTGCCATGTTTCAAAGAGCTTTGAACCAATAAGGATTGAAGCAACACAAACATTTTGTCGCCCTACAGAGGAGGGGAGGGTGAAGAAAATGCCCTGAGATTACAACCTTGCAGTTGACTTGTCAGAATTTTTAACATATCAGAAAACCTCCTGATTTCAGTAAAGTTCTGCTGATTAAAGGATCAGCCGATACATCAAAAGTGGAAGCCACCAGTTCATTAAACAGAAGTTGGGTTCATCCAAACCCTGGTTTCAAAGCTAAGCTGCTCTCTCGCTGTTTAACAGCAAGCAGAGACTCCTTTTTATTGAGAGACTAACACAACTTTATGATAGCACTAAACAGATACAACTGTCTTCTTATCTTTTAGAAAAAAAGGGTGACTGCTGAAATAACCACATTACTGGGTAGCTACTGTGTTTCCACAGAGCAGTAAACTCAAAGTTCAGATCAGTGCCATGCCAATAATGAGTCAATAGTAGTCATATATGAGCACAGATAATCAGGAGAGCAGGTAGACAGATAATGCTAAACTTTTATGTCCCTCTTCATTCAAATATAGGGCAAGCTGTAATGATTACAAAGAATCACACTGATGGTTAAAGAAAAGAATAGGAAGTCTGTGGCTACTCCGGGAGTTTTACTGCAGCTCTGGAGTTTCCCTGTTCCTGGAGCAAATCATTCTGTCCCTGTGCCTCAGTTTCCCTCCTGCAGTGATGACAATGCTCTAGTGATGCTTGGCACCTCCTGTAAAACCTTATTCCGGGGGAAACCCTGAGGAAGGGTCAGGAAAGCCCTGTCGATACAGTGATGCTGACCCCATCACTCAGAGAGACTGAGCAGGAGTTGGTGATCCCAGACCGGCTGGTCCTTCTGTGTTACCTGGCTGTGTGCAGAGAAAAGCATCTCTGAAGCACAATCCCCCCATCCCAGTTAGCCAGGAGAAAACGGGAAGCAAAAAAGTCCGTCTGGACTCCAACCCATCCTCCAGCACCTTTGCCCATTTCAAAGCCTCCTTGGCATCCACATCGGCAGCACCCATTCCCCCATGAATGCAGGGGAAGCCCGCTGCTGGTATCACAGCGTTTACCCAGAAAAATGCGAAATGTGAGTTTAACCCACTCTTAGTCTCAGGGGGACACAAACCTGCCACCTCCCAGGACATTGCTCAGATCATGCAATGAGTTTTCTCTGTCCTCTGCCAGCACTCGGAGGCAGTCAGAGGGGAACCAGCTCACATCTAAAAGCTGTCGTGCTGCGGTGAGCCGCTTTCACAGCATCCTGCCAATACGCTTCATTTATCACCCAGACAGGACAAACCTGCCTTGGAAGCACCTCTTGTTGCCTCTTTCCCAGAGAGCAGAGTGGGACTCACCAGACTGAACATGGCTGCCTACAAGTGGAAACACTGATTTCTGAGCAGGTCCTTTATTGGTAGCAGAAGCTACCAATCTATCTACCTATCTCTCTCTATATAGATATATATATATAGATATATATATACACAGCAGATTTTAAGGGGCAACTCAGCCCAACCTAAAGTACATGCTTTTGGATGAGCAACATCGCTGCCTGCATTGACCAAGCTGCACTGAGCCCTTCCTCATCCACCTTTCTCACACCATTCTGGGCTGTTTGAGTGAGTGGTTCTGGGTTTGAGCCCACTCTGCCCACCACAATATCTACGAGCGCTGCATTTTAGGTGCTGCAACTGTCCATCGCTCATGTGTGGCATCAGCAGAAATATGCAATGCAAATGAATTAGCCAGAATCCCACATCCTCTCACCTGTAACACAGAGCTATTAAATGGTGCACATATCACCCTGCTTCCTCGCATCTGTGCCGGCTGCAAATTTACAGCACTCAGGAGAGGATGACACCGTCTTTATTATCCCTTTCCTCTTCCCTGCGCCTGTTGCAACATGCGGTATTTGCCTCACACTCCCTGTATGCAGCAGAAAGGACAGCAGAGTTTGGGATATGCCGTGGCAGCCTACAGAAATGTCTTTCTGCTTTAAACAGGCTTGGCGGAGAATGAGGGTCTGATTCTCATCTCCATTGTGGCAGCGTGAAACACGAGTAACTTCAGTGCAGCCAGGGGGATGAGATGAAAATGAGCCTGGGAGACAGGGGCTGCCTGCTTGATTGATTTATTGCATCAAAATTTAAGCTTGCAAAGCTTTTTTATTTTCCCTTCGTTTTTGGTTTTACCTGCTAAAGGGTAGTCACTCCAGACTAAAATAATCATAACCATCATAAAAGGAGTCAAGCTGCTTCTCCCCTAAATGAGTTCATTTTCTTGGATTCCTCTCTTATAGTAGGAGGATTGAAGCAGGGCAGATAAAAGCTGGAGGCTGTGAACAGAGAGGGTAAAGCCACCCACACATTGTAATAACAACCAGTATTTTAAATCTGGCACTACCTTTGGAAACATTTACAGTCTTAAAACATAATTATAAAGATACGGGGGTTGGGGGGTGGTGGGAAGAAAGACACACACACTGAAAAGAAGAAAAATGAGTGAAACAACTGTTTAATTTCTTGCTGTCATTAATACCAGAGTATTAAATAAAATCTCCCAGATGAATAAAACGACTCTGTTGAGACAAAAACAAAATTCCACTGGACTGGCCCTGGTTTTTGCAAATAGTAATATGTGTATGCAAAGGAATTCCTTGTCCCTGAAAATGTTTACAACTCAGAAATAATTGAAATCAGAAGCCAATCCTTTCCACAAAAAAAGAGGCGCTTTTTTTTCCTGCATTTGTTTCTTTCCTTCTCTTCTTCTCTCCCTCTCAGTTTCTGAAGGTAAGACTCCCTGTAATTTTAACCCTTTCCAGCTCAGATCAAGGCAAAAAACAGAATTGCCTTAGAGATGTGCCAGGTTTTCCCCAGCTATTTCAACAATAACAAACCTCTCTGCCTAGGTCAATCTCAGAAGAAAGGGGTGGCAATTCACTTAATTTCTGTTATTTCATGTTTTTTAGAAAAAGATCTCAAAACATTTTACAGATTTTAGTGAATAAAACCTCAAAGAGCCTCTGAAAGAGAGGAAAGTACCAGCATTTCCCATCGCAGTTGTTATAACCACTTCTTTACAGATCATAATTAGAAACAATTGAAGGTTATACAGAAAAAGTCCCATTAGAAGAAAAAACTATCCTGGTGACTCCTGTTTGGCCTTTTTTTCCACAATAAAAGGACTATACAGTCCAAATTCCCCTCATTTTCCCTTCCCCTTCCTTTATGTGCACCATCGGTTATGTCCGAGGATTAAAATATACTTTGATTCCCTCAGTCATTTGGTCTTCAGACTCCCATCAGGACACGGCTAGAAGTGCTCATGAGTAACAAAACTGGTGGTGACCTTCTGCTGTGTCTGCAGGGGATTTGGAGGCAGGTATTCCCAGCTAATTCTTACTAGGGTCCACACTTCTATTTTAACCACACAGAAACTGGACAGTCTCACTTGTGCATTTTTGGGTTGCTCAGAAACAAGCTATTTGTGTGCTGAGACAATGCAGTAGGTATTTTATTTTTCATTAAACTTAGTTTCCTACTTCTTTTTAGACATACATGTTTTCTATTGAAAACACCAATTCGAGTTTCAATTTTATTTTATTTTTTACAATTTTAATTGGAAGGCATTTTATTTTCAGATAAAGAAACTTAATGTGTAGGAATGGTACTTTTGACCAGCAGCAAGCCCTAGGAGGTCTTCTGCAGGACCAGCTGCTCCAATCATTAAACTGTTCTGATACATTCCTAGGAAAAACATTGCTTGTTTTCTTTTTTTGTTAGAGGCATGCCACAGAAAAGAGAGTACTATATGTTAATTTTGATGTATACTGAAGCTTCCAGTTTGCACAAGGGGGAGAGGGGGAGCCTGTTGTAGCCATTTTCCTCTATATGACTTCCCCAGGTGCTTGAAAGTGAAAAGCAAACTTGGGCAGCTGAAAGTGTTTATTCTATTTCTTCCTCAAAAACACCTAATGTGACTAAAAGGGTAACATCAGCTGTGTTTCCTCTGCTTCTTGGAGGGTGGTGTTAGGAGAAGGCAAGTTATCAAAGTAGACCTTGGAGACATTGCTTCTCTGACATCCAGGAAATCACCAAAGTTTTTTACTAAAGATAGACTTTAACTTCTCAGAAAATGAAGTCCTTTAACTCACTGATCAGTTCAGAGAAACACGTCAATGTCCACACCCTGCTTGGCTGTCACTCGTAACAGGGCAAAGGGATGCAGTCACCACTGGATTCAACTTCATGAAGAAGTACTTGAACAATTCAGTGCTCTAGATATAATCACTTAAGGACTAAATTTTCCAGGGGAATGATTACATCTTTCATCATTGGTGGAGGACAACTTTTCTAATAGAGTGGATCCCTATACTCTCTGATGTACCCACACTAAAAACCTGAAGTCTGTGTATGTCATGACTGCTGGTCATCTCATCCATAGCAAGGAAAAAAAAAATACTTCTTTGCCTTCCTGAATAAGTTTACTGTGTCCTTGGAAGTATCTCCATTTGGTGGCCATCAGATTTCAAGAGGAGGTATTTTACATATTTTCAATAATTTTGGATTGCACACTTTTTCAGTTTCATAATTTTCATGGGGCTTCTTGTTTCATCTGAGAAGAGTGCAATGATCCTTTGTGGTCTTTTTCTCAGTACTAGTTTAAATGGTACTTCAATTTATAACGGTAATTCAATGAAAATAATTTGTCTGGAAATATAGAGGGGAAAAAAGGGCCCTGCCACTTCTTTCCTCCTGATTTACATGAGGACATTTCTTGCTTTGCCTAAAATAGGATCTCATTTCCACTTACCACTGGACCCTGAACCTTGGCTGCCCCATCTGCAAGCTGCCCAGATATGGTCTGAGTACCCTCAGGAAGGTGATCCTGTGTCTGTGCATGGTTTCTGGGCCAGCTCACTGTCCCAAGAAGAGCAGTTGAGGACTGGTGGTGGGGTGAGAGATCTCTGACAATCTGCACACACACACAACTGGGAAGTCAAAGAAGACCCAGCAACTACAAAATATCCAAGACATCAGAGTTACTGCACCACTTTCAGGGTATTTTAATTAATTAGTCAATTAATTAGCAATCTCAAAGCAATGAAAGCTGGAAAGGGATAGCGTGTAAGCACAAACTAGACTGTGATTTGTTCTGATTCAGTCTGGTTTCAGGGCATGTGAGATTTTCCAATAACATCAGGTCATGCGTGTCTTTGTCCATGAAGATTGAGAGTGGCAGTCCAGCAGCAAGGCAGCAGCCTGTTGTAAGATCAGTGTGTGGCTCTGTTTCATAAGATTGTACTGAAAACTGCTTAAGATGAGGTGAATTTGTAGTGAGAAGACACAAAATGATAGGCCTGTGGATTTCTTTCACCCACCTTGCACTGTATTCAATACTCATCGACTGCCTACCTTTAAATTACTACATAGAACTAAATGGAGATGGCACATGCCATCAGATATATTTTTAACATCATTAAACATCATGTAGGAATTTCAGTCTGTCAAATAGGCCTGGGATCTGCAAAAAATGCTGGCATCTAGATTGCTGCCCACTTCTGAAAGTGAAGTGGTGCTAATGGTACCCAAACCAGCACTGGAAAATGTATGCTATTTTATGACACAGCCTCCGATAGACAGGAATGACCTTCAGATGTAATGATTGTAAATTTAAGTACCTACATTTCCCCAGATGCTTGCTCCAAATAACAACAGACATTAAGACAGGGTCAAAATGGGCTGAATTGCAAAAGTACCACATTTAGCATACAGTCTTAAGGTGGATATGTGACACTTCAGCCATATCTGTTAATACCTGGCTCAGGTTTCTGTGTAGCCTCTTAGATCTGCAAAAATCCCTATCTAATGTCCCTTTAGGTAGCATTTGCTGCTGAACAGCCTCTTACTGCCTCCAAAACGTGGTGCTAATTAACGTGAACCAAGTTACAATATGTGCTAAAGATTCCAGCTTTGTTACTTATTTAATGAGCTTCGTGGGATTTGAACATGAGGCTCAAAGTAGCAGGGGAAACCTCATAATTAGTTTCAATTAGAAGAAGTTCCTACGCATTACAACTATTTGATAAACTGCAGAGGGAAAAAGAACTACTGAACAGATACAAATCACTAGCTTTGTTTCATTTGTTATTATACTTATTTTCTTCTTAATTAGTGCTGATTGGCTTATGATCCTAATTAATGCAAAGGAATTTGGAATGGTATACAATGGTATGGCTTAGAAGATGCCAGAGTGTACAACTGCTAAATTATTGCTAATTGTTATTTACACGAGGACAGGAAGACTAAGTAATGTGCTGCCTAATTAGCATTAAAGATATGGTTTCCATTTCCAAATTAAATGAAGGCAAATGGGATAAAATCATTACAGTTACCAAAAAAGCCCTCATATTTCTCTCTGAAAGTCAATAGTTGCATTGCCAACAATTTTTTTTAAAAGAAACAACCAAACCAGCCAAGAAATAAAAGACCTTCGAGAAAATGTAGACCCTTAATCCAAAGTGGACACTGTTAAAACCTTTTGAGCTGCCACTTCAAAATGTTTAATGTTATATCTATTACGGGGATATATTACTAGCAGCAAGCACTGTGCCAATCTTAATTAGGGAAGACCGTAACGATTTTAGCAGTTAGTACAGGTGTGCCCAGACTATACAATCGCTCTGCCCCAGTGGTTACAAAGAGCCGGTGTCTTCAGTTACTCCCTTTAGAGCTACGTGGGAAAGCGTCCAACCCTGAAACACCAGAAAACTCGGACAAAATTCCTGAATTTTATCCTGGCTTGGCCACTGACTCACTGGCTGGCCTTCATAGTCACTTCACCTCTGCTTCATCTTCCTCACGAACAAAGCAAGGCGATAGTCTCTGATAAATCCATTGGCACTGACACAGCTCTTCCCAATATACCCATTCCACAAGGTCTCTACAAGAATTACTTAATTCTTTGAATACATAAAATGCTGTGTCAGTGTCATGATAATCATCTCCCTTTTCCAATTTTAATCACTCAACATTGGAAACAAGATAAAAAGTCTCAACGTTAAAGTTTATGGAAAACTTGTTATGTGAGAAAGAAAAAGCCCAAGGCATTTAAAGAAAGCTCCAAATTCTTTTTTCTTTCTGTATATCAGTTTTGACGGGTCCCAAACAACATAATGTGCAGTGGCTGTCGGAGGACTTCTGTTTGCACTGCGATTTCTGCAAAAATAAACGCTTTATAACTTTAATGCTTTTTCTTTGTTTGTTTCTTTTCCTGCTCTCTCCTGTACCTTGGTACCAAGGGAATGGCCAGGATGATCTAATAGGTCTTTTCTATCTCTAATTTCCATGATTTGATGAAAAACTATATTCTGCACACTTCTTAGCCCCATATACAAACATTATTCTTGGCCACTATTCTATGTTTAAGGATGTCACTCACTTCTCAGGGTTTCCAAAGGTTACATTTTTGTACATACATAAGCATGCATATATTTGGTCTACAGTATCTCCATGTGAATTTTCTTTTTTGAAATAATTTGAAATTAAAAAAAAAATTCAACCCAAAATATCTTCAAGTCAGGGACACTGTAGATATTGAGTGTTTTCTGACCAAATACTTGTATACACATACACATCTATGTTATAAACATACATGCGTATATAACAGGACTGTTCTTGTCTGAGTTTCCTTGTTCCAATTTGCTTCAGGGCTCAGAGAGTTTGTGCTTTGCTGCCAGCAAGGGGCCTTTCATTTACCAGATCAATGCAGATAACTCAGCACAGCCCTGCAGTGTTGCTGAATGAAGATGCAGGCTTCTGCATGAAAAATACACTGTTTTCCTGGAGAAAAATGAGCACTGAAATCTGAGCAACAGACATTTCTGTGACTAGCCTGCACTTAAAAGACTCCAATACAGCAGCACAGAGTCCACTTCGGCTTCGTTGTCACCTATGTGAAGTCCCTTTTTAAATTATAAAAGAGTCATTTTCCCCTATCAGGGTTTTAACCTGCCAAACCTATCAAAACAGGACTTGCTGGAAATGGGAACTCAACGCTCAGGCTTTACTGTTGCCACTTACATGCCTGAAGTTGAGTTTGTGCTTAAGTTGCTTGCTGAAGCCTGAAGGCCTTTAAAAGGTTTCATTTTTGTTTTGAACGGTGTTCACAGCCTTTCATCCTCACTGTAACTCACCCCATGCTGCCTGTTCACACACAGCTCCTTCCCTCCATGCGATCGGCTCCACTCTTCCTCCTGACCCACCTCATCACCCTCTCATACCCGGTGTAGCTGTTGCATGCCACCCCAGACACAGCCATGGTGTCACCACTGCAGCATGTACATGGCTGAGGATCCATTTAGAAAGGTGGCAGCATGCTACCTGCTGTACCTTTCCCTGTGCCATCACCTCCCATTTTAATGTTTTCCCCAGATGAACCATTCTAACATACTGCAGAACTACACCATGTTGCAGTCTCCGAGGTTTCGGGCTTTGGCTATCTTCCACATGTCCTCTTTGGCTCACCTTTCTGCTGGCATATTCATATTGTTTAACCTCACTCATCTCTGGGTCTCTCCAGGTACAACACCTCCCACTCTGTGGCTTGCAAGTGCCCTCAAAAACCTTTCTTAGCTTCACCATCATGCTGAGGACTCCCAGCCAGGCTCTGCCCTGCTTTTAGCTCCCACCCTGCACACCCTTTGGTTCTGCAGACCTCTGTACCCCCACCAAAGCCTCAAGGTCTTGAAAGAAGAACACTGCAGGAGGCATGCAAATGTGTTGAAGACAGACTTGTCAGCTAAACTCCAGCCCACCACGACAGTGCTGGGGAACGGGGGACAGCACTGGGCATGCCCGGGCCCAAGAGGAAGCAGGGTGTCCCCAGAAATGTGCCTTCCAGCACAGTCTCCTGGCAGCAGGACCTTGCGTGCCAGCTGTGCCTTGGCATGTTCCCACACCTTGTCTCCTTGAGGAGACCACGGCAGAGACACAACGGGAGGCGGCAGCAGGGCTCTGCACCTTGCCAGCGCCGCAGGTGAGATCCAGCACATTTTCAATTCCCCTTTAATTGTCATCTTGGCCTGGCTACTGAACACTGTTTTTTTCTCAATGGATTTTGCCAAGTTAGAAGTTTTTATTGTCTGGTTGAAAACATAATCTGGCTGTGAGTGAAATTAATGGTTGCTGTACTATTCATTTCACCTGGAGCAAGAACAGGTCTGTATATTTACCCAGGACCTGATACTAACACTTACCACAGGACCATCTGAGAGGCACTGGAGTCCTAAGCTCGTTATCTTTGGTGCAGTCAATTGACCGATATTCAGGAGTAGAACAGAAAAAAACGCTCTATGTTCTCCATTTAATGGCTGGAGGAGAAAAAAAAGTCTTGGGAACAATGTGGATTAAAGGAGACATTCAGATTTGGAGGACATTTCCTGAGCATTACAAGAAATTTAGATGAGGTCACATTCAAGAACTCCTTGAATATATATCTTTCAAATCATTTGTACCTCTCCAATGACACACTGACAACATTAATAAAAATCAGAGGCTGTGAACTAAAATCAGAGTCTGCCTCAAACTTACGAATTTTCAATTCACAGAGCGCTGCCTGCAGATAGCTCACTGGACTTGATGCCTTAAGCTAAAAATCAACTTCATATTCCCTCTCCCAGGCTGCTGCAGTTATCATAAAGTTGTTCCCATCCAATGGCTACAAAGCACCCTCTGGAAAATGAGAATATTGCCATTCCTGTTGCTAGTGGAGATGATCCTGTTACAAGAATAGCATGAAACTGGCACTAATTCTTTGAACTCTTTTCTCAGACCTTGAAGTAAGGGTTGAGGCAGGCTGGCTGTAGAGCAGTGTGGATGCTTGCTCTGCTATGGATTTACTGTACTTGCTGAAGAGAAAAAAAGACTTATTTTTTTGAGAATATCACATCCAGTGCTATTCTTCTCATCATTAAGCTCAATTACCTTTTTACCAAACACACAGGAGAGCCTTGGAGAGGGCCACTTGAATTTGAATTTAGGAACTTATCTTGGATTGTAAACAGACTAAATCGCTACTTATATTTTATCAAATAACGTGATTTTAAAAACAGGATAATGAAAGTACTCTGTGTCCTCCTGTTTTTTTATCAGGATTTGTTGACCTTGTGTGTAGCAAGGCTCGAGGACTCACTTCATCACCGTGAAAGTGTGTGACCAACTCGGCACAGTTTATTTTCCTGGTAAATAAAGGGAAGATCTGGATTCAAGACTCCAGACCTGTCTGGCACAGATTACTTTTTTTCCCACATTATCAGCTCTGAGCGAGGCCAGCCAGTCTTGGCAAAGGACACAGGCAGAGGAGAAGGACCTGCAATAAGAGGTAAATTTCTTACTGTGGAGGTTTTCCACATCCTGGCACTTTTATACCTTGCCAGACCATCTCCTCCCATTCCATACCAAGCTAAGAGATTTCATTTAAATAGTAACCAAGAGTCACTCTTCCCTGTGCTAGAGCATTTGGGTGATGGGTTTGGTTTGTGCTTTGCAGCAGGTCACTACAGATGATCCTAACAACCTCATCAGTCTGTAAACTCCAGACTTGGATTCCCTTAGGACGATCCCAGCAGCGAATGCTCAGCTTGATGCCTTCTGATAAAGAACATCAAAGTTAACTGAAGTCATATGTGCAGACACCAAAACAGAAATAAAATACTGAAATAAACAGCAAGTTCTGGATCAATAGTAATTTTAAATATATATATTCTCTGATAGGGATCTGAACCAGCTGTGACCAAGTCTGTATAGAAAGATATTAACACCTTTCCACATCTCAGGAAACACAGTAAACCCCACAGTGGAAAGGCACAAGGTAAGAACCACTTGGTTGGAAACTGATTGAAAAGCAACCTCTGTATAGCCATTGTCTAGACAAACCCCCTATATATCCCTTGGAAAAAGTATCTCTGATAAAAGCATCGGCCACCCTGTGAGGAAAAGGAATGTACTGACTTGGTCCTAGTACATCATTAGAAGCAATAAGGTATGTAGAAGGAAAGCTGCAGCAATGAAATATATATACAACACGCACACAGAGATGATGTATTTAAGAACCACAGAAAAAAATATGTAGAAATATGCAGAATGCACGCTACTCTTGACTCATAATGCACAAGGGCCTTAAGATGTATGGAAGAAAAACACTACACCAGAACAAAGTCTCTTTTTATTACCCCAGTTATTGAACCAATGAGTGCTTTTTTTAAAACAGCATAAGGCCATTTTCCTCATCTTTCGCTGGTAACCAAATCTCCCTCCTTCCTCTTACCCTCAGTTTTACCAATATGGGCTTTAAATTAAGTCAGCAAAACGATGGCATTTTTTTGCAGCCTAACTGGTTAAATGCTGAAGTATAAAACGAATGGTGTCAAATCATATCCTCAAAACTGATTAAAAGTAATCCTGCAGATGCTAAATATGGATTACCACAGCAATTACTGAAAATTCATAACCTTGCTAAAAAGGCATCCTAATGGAGTTCTACAGCATGCGTAGTTAAAGGCTGTTTACTTTTTTAAAACAATTTGCAGTATAATGTGTGGAAACATGATCTTACACAAACTTCACCCAGTTCTGAATACAAAATTGTTTGTGGCTGTTGAGATCTCTCTCCTGGTATCCGGTACCACTGCAGACAGTGTTTTGGCTATCTCTATCTGCTATTGGACCAACTCTGACTCACATTATGTTCTCATTATATGTCTTTTACAGTTTAAAAAGTTTGAAATCTATTTCATTCCCAATTTAAGGCCATTTCAAAGCATATGTCACTCTAGGACAAAGACACTAATTTCATTAAGGTCTGTATGTTCAGGCCTGTCTACCACACAGACTTTAACACTGTTACACCCTATCGCCAGTGATAATCTAATGAGCAAGAAACTGTTAGTTTTAACCCACAGCCTCTAAATTATAGAGCCTTTCCATATCCCCTCTCTAATATAGATTTAACATTGTTTTCAGTGACAGTTAAACCTGTGCTGAACTTTGGCAATTTCTTATATTGGCAACTCTGCTACAACTGTTATTCTCAACAAACATCAGTGGTTAAAGTTGTCTATTCTATTGCTGAGCTCAGATGGAAAGAGAACATTGTCTCCCAGCTTCAGAAATGTAGAAAAAACAGAAGGGGAATTGATAAGCGGTCCTCTGTATTTTGCTGACCTTTCTGGCAACGCAACTCTGTTGACAACAGCAGAGATCTATGAACGTAACTACAGTAGACTGTTGCTGTCTTCCTGAAGTTAATTTCTTCTAGACTGAAGATTTATGATTTTTTTCCCAATAATAATAAAAATAATAAGTGGGTTCACTGTATTTTGTTTAAGTGGATAAAGTCCTTAAAGATTTTTTTTCAATACATGAGGAGATGTTATAGCTGTAGACTTTTTTCTTATCATCTCCACTTAACTTGGAGAAACAGTAAAAATGAGTAAGAATAATCCATGCATGAAGAAAACCATGCTTCAGTTCACCTTACAGCGTTCCTAGTTAAGAGCATTAGAGGATGGAAGCACAGGGATTAAATAATTTGATCTAAAGTTTGGTTAAGGTTAATACATTCTACCCTTCCTCCTCCTAGTGACTTGAAGGCAAATGGGATACATTTGCAAGTTTTGAAATCAGATGCCTTGATTATTTTTCCATTCCCTGATAAGGAAAATGTTACTCTACATATGGGGGAAACTGATTACGAAGGTACAAATACTTTGCCCCTATCTAGTATCAGTCCATGGATGTCATATTGAAACGTGATCCCTCTACATAAATCTGATAATATCAAAGCAAACAAGAAAGAAAATGTTTCAGCTGATAAAACCATCCTTCCTGCAACAACAAATGAATTTCATGAATCATATACTTAAAAAAAGAGAGATAGCCTAAGTATTTCTTTTCACACTTTCTGCACTCTCCTACTGCCCACTGACTGCAATTACGTGCTCCCAGTGGATCAGGTTGGTGGTGGTCCCAGTCTCACCAACAACCACAATGACAAATCAGCTCTTTGCTCACTTCCACCAGCTCAGATTCCCAAGGAGATGGGTCACTAATGAGAATTTGCAATACAGGCTCTAGGAAGGGAAGACCCAAAATTTCCCTCCTTAAGAGGATCTGTGCTTCTCTCTACACTCTTCCAAGGGCACTAATCAGTTTGAGACCTGAGGACTTATTGTTGCCTCCTACTCTTTTCAGTCTGTGCTCAGTCTCCACTAAACAGAAGATGCAAAGCTAATGAAGTTAAAAAGTTAAGTTAGATTTTTTCCAGCCTCCTGATGTATTGCCTCCAATGAGTTATCTTTGTGAGTGTGTCTGTTGAGGGAAGAGGAAAGGATTTTAATTATATCTGAAAACGATTATCCCCATCTCTACAGAAGGGCTCTTGACATTTTTGAAGACTAGGCATCTTCTGTTATGCTAGCAATGGAGCGTGTATGACAGAAACAGAGCATGTTGCCTTTCCTAGTTGGTAAAATGACCCATGCTGCTAATGGCAAAGCCCTCAAAGCTTTCTGTTTAGCAGGATCCTACACAAATACAGATCAATAGCTTCAATTTGATTCTCACCAGTCCATCTGTAAAAACAGTATCATTCATATGTCTGCTGTCAACACAATTGCTCTCTCTGATCCAGACAATTTGTTGTTTGTTCCTATTTGTTCAGAAAAAAACCCTCTCAACATTCAGATTAATCTAAAAAAGCTACTCCTTTTCTAACTACTCCAGCTTCGTAATACTTTTGTCCTATCTCCTATGTATTAGAGAGCAGTTATCACACAGAAACACAGTTATTCTTTCTTCTCTTTTTAAAAAAAACACAGAATGACTTTGAAAAATTCTTTCACTAATAGTGTCTTTAAACTAAATAGTAGTTATATTTTAATATAGGATACAGGTACTTCTGGATGGTGAGAGCACTTTTTACCATGCTGGAGATAATTCTGGAACACTGTAAGGTGTTTAAGGAGAACAGAACATAGAATGATGGAAGTTTTGGTTTGCAGGGAAACATTACATGAATTACTTAAACTCAAGCAAATGATGACTAAAAGTAGAGATGATAACAATCTGCAGGTGTCTGATGGAGACAAACGTAGAGGAAAAGCTTTTCTTAGGGTCATCCAAAGGGTAAAGTAGCAGAATGCTAGATGGACAAGATAAACTAATAGGTTTTCTCCACCTTTAATGACTATGATTCTATTATATTAAAACAGAGGAAAAGCTACAGAGAAATAGTGAACCCATTTCTAATCCAGACCTTCGCTGACAGATTAAATAGTACAGTAGATTGTAATTTCTTCTTTTGTAGTCAAATGTTAATTAGATTCCTTGCAGCTGTCTGTATATCCTTCTGAGTTGGCTGATGAGCACATTAACAATGTGAGCTGATTCAAGAGTAGAACGAAACTTCCTTATGAAGGATAATGACACATTTGAAGCACAGTCCCCCTGAAATACAAAACCCACTAGTATGCAGTGGCTGTGTTGCATATTTTATACCATGTGCACATGGCTTTGCTGCACTGTCAGGCTCCAAATAATCTAAGAATTTCTGCTCCTCCACCAACGCAGCTATCAAGCATTAAAAAATCAGAGAAATTGGAAGCTAATAGCTTATTTTTTCCATCTTTTCCAACTAGTCATAGGAACTAGTCAAGTCACTTGACACTTCTAAGCCTTCCTCACACATCTGTAAAATGAGGAAACATTACTTCTCTTGTTAGTTTATTTTTGGTAAAACCTCAGAGTGTCCTTGGTTGAATATTACTGAGGTGCAAACTATTATGCCACTATATCAGTGTTAGTTCCATTCATTCCCAGGCATTTTGTCATTTTCCTGGACCTTTAGCCAAGTAATAAACTGGAGGTGGAGGTCTCTGTCCAATTATCTTGTTCTAGAATTGCCTTGAAAACAGTTTTTTTCACAGTCAGTTTTGTTCTGATCATTTTAAGGGTAAGAATTAAAGTTCAAATTTGAAATAAAAAAATCAGTTGAATTCTTCTCAGAGACAAATTAATAAAATACTAAAAAGTGGTTTAAAATTCAACTCTGGTTTCTTCTTTAAGATTAAATTATCAGAAATTACTGCTTAAACATTATTCCACCCACCTAAATCCCAGGACCAAGATTTTGACACATAACTTTCCACTGAAATTAATGAAACTTCATGCCTAACTGCTCTTCTTGGCTTTGAAAAGTCTACCTTTTATTTTAAAACCTAGCACAGTATTTACATAACAGACTGAAACAGACTGAAGCTCTAGTTGTAACTAAGTTTAGAATAAATGATGTATATATTAAAAATCTGAGGCACGACTTTTAAAACATCTATGTGCTCATAAATAGCCATGAATACAAATTAGAGCAGGTTGGTGAGCTGATATCACCTTCAACTCAACAAAATAGATATCCAGTTGCCATTATTTCCACTTGCAGTTTGTTTTGCCAGCAGTTAGTTTTGGGGGTACTGCCTAAAAACATTCTTCAAAAGATGAATACTGCAGCAGTTACATTACTTTCCGTAAGTCTGATGTTTTGTCCTTTTGAAATAATGAAATTAGACCCCAGGTCTGAAAAATGATCCTGTAGTGGAAGGAGAATGGAATACATGATCTAATAAGTCCTATGATTCTTACTTATGATCTAATTGCCAGTCAAATAGAAATTATTTTTTTTAACATCAAATCTGATTTTTTTTCATTACATCAAAAAATTGTTTGACATGTGACTCTTCAAGGGGAACAAAATTTTATTTTTGCACTTTGCTGATGCAGCCTCTGCTTGAGCAGTGTTCTTGCGATAACCACATAAAGCATTCCTGTTCAAAGGTTCTGTTATTGTCAAGGAGATGAATTATAAAACAACTTCATATTGTACAATCTGCAGATTTTATTGACAAAGGTGTCAGGAGCAGAAGAACTGGGAGTCTCTCTGCTTGTCATGGGATAAATAAGAGGATCTTCAGAGCTCTTAGCTTTATTCAATTTGTTTAGATACAAGTTGACTGTGAGCATTGATTCGATGCGAGACCGGTTATGGATTTTTAGGTAGGTACATACACAGTGGGGAGTAATAGATAGCTCTGAAGTGAGTACAAGGCTGCAATTCACTTGGGAGGCTGCAGAGATCATGCAAGTCCAGCTGTGCAAGCATGCTGGATCAGGGCAGACGGATCTGGTCCTCCAACAGAAGTGTTTTCTCCTCCCACTCCAGCAACAAAATATTGTTTGATCTCTTCTCCCATGCAAACACCACGATGGGTCATATTTGTGTGATAGAGGGTCTCCATTCATAGCCTCTCATTATTTGAAGTTTAGTTTCCCACCTATATCACCACAAACAGCAAATGTCTGAGCTGCTGGGTAATGGAATCACAAAACACTAGCTAATTTGCTGGCTAAGATATGCTAGAGCATGAGACTAATGTAATATTTTGCTCTTTAACTATTTGGTTTCTACTCCAATACCATGCCTTTTCCTCATCCATATGCCACCCAGCCGGTCTGCCATTTCCCTGGGGACGTGGTCTTTGCCTTCTTAGGTATCTAAAAAGTACTAGCTTGCTGAAGGCGTGCTACTAAGCAGGTGCAGTTCATGTGAATGTCCAAATAAAAAACATGATCCTAATCTCTCATCCCACTTTATCATGATTAAACCTAGTCCTAAAAACTCTTCCTTCCTTCAGGCAGAAATACTCTTGGGAGTCATCTCACTGGAAAGCCAAACCCAGTGTGGGTTTCCCTAGGAAAGTGAAAGTCAACATGAAAGTCAGTGGGAATAAATTGTTAGGATGGTGGCTGAATGAGAAGAATATCAAACTCTAAAAGATGATTCAACATCTTTTGCCCAGAGAATAAATTTTTAGTAACAGTGGAAGCTCCCCCTGCACTTCTCTGCCAACTGAGCTTATAAAGTATTTCTGCCGGTACTTCCGCTGGTATTGTTGAAAAGACAGATGGTGCTCAGTGCAGAAGATGAGGAAAGAGGTAAGGGAGGGTGGGAATTATCTCATATTCCAGCCACCTAAAAGTTATATATCTAATCTTAACCAGTCATCTAGTCTGCCTCCATAAGGACAGGAAACTGTCACGTTGATTCAAATCTTTGGTCATATCTCCAAGAGGATCTTAACCACAAACCAACTCGTTTCACACTGAAAATCTATTACATTGCAATTTTTACTGAGTATCAAGCTGGATGGGATTTGGTATGAAATCCCTGGAATAAAGGATTGTTTCCTTAGGCTTTTGAGCCATGTAGGCACTATGTATTATAGCAGTTATCAGGCTTTGACATTTCATACCCCATGCAAGATAGTTCAAACTTATCCTTTGCTGCTCTGCACGCTGTTGAAGTAATTAAAAATGGAAAATGCTCTGAATCCTTTTGCTGGTAATGGTACTTTAAACATAAAAGCCCTCCTTCATCTTTGTTGACACTCTTTGGATTTGCACTGGTATAAATTACTTGTTCAGTACCAGTGTAAGTTTTGGCTTAATATAACACTGGAAAGAGAACAACATATTTAGGAATTGGGGGTTTTTTGGGTTTTTTTGTGTGTGTTTTTTTTTATTTTTTCTTAGAAATTGTTTTCTTTCAGCCAGATCTCTAGCTAATTCTGTTTATTTTTCAATTCCCAGTGATGGTGAGAAACCTGTAATGTTTTGATCTTTCAAACATTCTTCACAAAATGCTCCAAGGTCTCTATCTTAGAGATAAGGCTGTTCTTCTATTTTATTATTTGTTCAGGCAGAGTTATTCCAAACTAAGAATTCAAACATTGTGTTTCTCACCACAAGTGTAAGCTGAAAGGGAAAAGGCAACTTGCACTTTTTCCTTTCTGGGGTGAACTGTCTCAATAGAAAGCTAAAATTGAAAATGAAGTAAAACTTATAAGATACACTAAATTTAACTTCATTGGCTGTTTTCAAGTTATTCTGACAATTTTCCAACATCATCCAGTTTCAAAATAACGGATCATTAAAACAAAGCCATGAGAATGTTATCAGCTGATTGCTAAACAACAGTGAGTTAGAAGATCTGGCCCCTATTACTAGATATAATCCAGATTTGGGAAAGCCACTTAGCATCTCTGGATCTTGCCAGTGTTTCATAGAAGGATGTTGAAGAACTCCAGGCTGGACCAGTGCCCACTTCCCAGCATCAGCAGCACTGTCTGAGTCACTGATGTTGGAAATGCTGAAGGTCTACCCACGACAGATGGAAATACAGAACACCAATAAATCATAATATAGAGATGCTCAGATTTTAAGGATAGGGATCGCAGTTCACTGCATATCTTTTTATCAAGCCAAGTGATTTGTGTGTGAATACACACTAGCAAGCACCAAGTCTTGATCTGTAATCTTTAAGAACTGGAGCATCTACACTGTGGTAATCAGTCATACCTTCATTATCACCTTGACTTTCCTTTGCATTCCTCCTAAATTGCTCTTTAATCCTTTTGCCAACAGTCAGGTGTCTGAGTCTGTATCTGAATCCCAGCCCTTCTCTTCACACTGGAGACCCTTCGGCAATCCATCAGCAGGATAACATCCCTCATTCTCTACGTAAATGGTGGCTGCTGTCTGTGATTAATCTTTCACTCCATTTTCCATTGGCCTTCCATATACTTCTCAAATTAAACACTATTTTCCATGGCATTTTTTATACTCTGATGCAGTTTCCTCTAATGTCCCACGGAGTCACTGTCACTATCTCACTGTTTGCCTTTCATCTCTCCTTTTCTGGAGTACCTACAAACCCTTTCAGTCACATCAGTGTCCTTCCTGTCAAACTGACCAATACAGTCTCATTGCTCTTGTATCCACCTTTTCCCTCTATCTTTTGTTATATAATTAGATTACAGAGGGTTTTGATGGCTGACCAGCCCTTGTTACTGCAGGATAATGATGATAAAAAAATCCACAATGTATGCATGCAAGTGTTTGTGCTCACAAGTCTTCCTGTATCTCTGCAGCACTCTTCTCACTGTGCTCATAAACCAGACACCATGCTGGGCTTGCAAAGCAGCTGTGAGAGCTGGAGGCCAGGTCAGCACAGCCTTCCCACTGCAGACATGGTTTGCTGGAGTGGGATGCCAGGTGGCCTGGGACACCCAGCAAATCCAATCTGCAAGAGGTGACCAGTGTTTAGTCATACATGCAGAGTAGGCACCCAGGGTTGTAGCCCAGCCACTGGTAGAGAAACTCCAGGAAAAACATCCTCGAGCTTTCACTGCAAAAAACCCACAGTGGCTTTGAGTGGCAGTGATAGCAGTAGTACACCTCTTGCAAGATACAGCACATCACTGCACAGTTTCATTCTCTATTCCTCTCCCATCTTCCTTTTGCAATAAGGAACTGAAAGTGTATTTGTAGGAGGAAAGGGCTAATTTGTTTAAGGACATAAGATTAATAAACTCCTCCCCTTATGAAAATATCCTGTGATTTTTAATAGCCATTAAATCCCCACAGGATATAATTTCTTAGGATTTAACTCAAAGGGCTTGTTCTGCCTGTAGTAAATGGCCAAGTACTCAATAGATCTGCATTAGTTTGGTAATGATCCTGCTGGCATGTGAAATTATGGCTAGACTGATCTGAGGCACATGGCTTAAGCCGTTAAGCCATTGCCTGTTGTCTCTGTTTTTCATTTGACTTGGTAACTTCCTGAGGTCCTGAATTCATCCATGAGGGTAATGCAAGCTTTTCCTGGCAGTGAGTGAGCTGTCACAACTTACCTATGTGACATTTAAGTGGGGTAAAGGATTACTCTAAATGCCTTACTTAACCCTACTGAAGTTTGACCCATCACATTATATTTCAGTGTCATTTTTGCATGCGTGGTTCAGTTATTTACACTTAGTCATCTGTTTTCTTTGGAAAGTTTCAGGTATTGGACAAGAGCCAATCTTTAGCCCAAGGTTAACATAAACAGCAAACAAGGATGTTCCCAGTACCTCTCTAGAAGCAGTTTACTGACATGCCCTGTTTCTGACAATTTCATATGCTTTTAAAAAAATGAACTTAAGGAAATGTTGGCATGAGAAATGCCAAAATTCAGCCTTTTTAGAAAAATGAACTGTAATATGCTGCTTTAAAATAATCAGTTGAAATCAACTACACTAAATTGCTGCAAAGGACAGGAAAAATGGGTCTAGCCTCTGCTGAGATGGCTGATACCATATATAAGGTATACTTGTCCTAAGAGGTAAGGAAATAAAATGTCTCTTTTCAGATTGAACTTCCAAGTTTTTCCTCCTAGTCAGTGACATAATGTTTCCAGCAAGCAAATGGCACTGCAGTCGCAGGGCTCCAGGCTGCTGCCTGCAGTGCCTTCCTGTGCAGCATCACATCGAGTTTCATGGGGTGGAGGAGAAGCACCTTGGACCTTTCTGTCATGAGCAGAGACATTACTGAACTTGTCGGAGGCTGTGCAGAGCAGCAGCAAGATGTGCTGCCAATCAGGGATTTGGGTCTCATGGGTATCCTCCCGAACTTCCCTGTCTCTCCAGCACACTGTCCCTCTCCATGTCAACCTCCGAGGCAGCTACAGGGGTGGGTCTGTGCCTCCAAAGCACTCGTCTTCTGAGCTGATCACAGCAGTGATCATTTTAGAAGTGATGCATCATTAATCACATCTGGGACCACAGGAATCCTGGGGGGAAGAGAGGGATATCTCCCCAGAGTAATTCCTGCAAATGATGTACTCCTGCCCACGGTACCCCTTCCCTTTCCTGGTAAAGGCACAGCATGGCTGTCTCTCCCACAAGCTGCAAAGCCTCCCTCTGGCAAAACAGCTCTAATCAGTGCCGCTCAGCAAATCACGGCAGTCACTTACGTTAACTTTATGAGTTGCACAACTGACACGCTCATGCAGATGTTGTTTGCAGAATACTGGAGACGATGCCAGCCAGACACTTGGCACCAAGACCCAATCTGGGAGATGAGGAGCTTTCTAGGCTCATTCCTAACATTCATTATTTTCGTATTTAATAAGAAAATTGACGCGACACATCAGGGAGACTGGTCAGTCAGCTAGTATGGAAACTATTAGTGCAGAAAAATGAATAGCCTGGCAGTTAAATGTCTGCAACACCCACACACTCCCTGGAAACAACTTAGAAATAGGGTTATTCATCTGAATTTATCCCATGGTCCCTGGGTCTCAGAACAGTGGTTGAAAGTGGCTGAAACACTTTGCACTGCTTGTTGCTGGATCTGGGTACTCTGTGGTGAACAGTGAGTTTTTTTAAGGCAGACTTGTCTCAAGTCTTAAAATCCAGTAGTCAGAGCTCAGAAACTTTGCAGAAACACTTGTATGACAGTGGGCGTTTTCCTGGGTACAAACCCTCTGCAGATCAGTTTTCTAATGTTGGTTTTGAGGGGGGAAATGTGGGGTGACTGGTTTTAGAAAGTCATCATTCAGTTATAGCGGGTCCTGGAAGTCTTTCTTCACAAATACTGTTTCCCATAGTCACTGTCAGTCACTCTCTAGCACCAATACAGGGAAGGAATGTTGTTAAAATTTGCTTAATAAGAAAAGTCTGACTAACAGTGGCTCTTTTCTCTTGGGTTGCTACTTGCACCCAAGTCCCAGTTTCAGACAATGCAAATGAAAAACTCCCAGGTTCATCTTTCATTCTCTTGTATAGCTTTCTTCACTGCTTACATCTCTTTGGCTATATCTACACCAGTAAATAAAATGAGCCAGCATCCACTGTCTGACCCTGAAAGCAAGCAGATGGCATGGCTTGTCTTATTAGGGCTAAATTTCCTACCTGAAACAGGGCAGCCTTATCTGTGTCTTGCGGACTGAAAACCAGTCCTGGCTCATGATGTCCACTGAGTCCTGCTCAGGTGTTATTTGGAGAGAGCTTACCAGGCACAGGCCAAAATGTGCCAGGGAGCAGGCTAACAGCAACTTATGAAAGTCATCTCCTGTCCCCATTCAATCCACCAGCACAGATGTTCCCTTTGGGTCTGCAGCTCAATTCATCCGTTCAACATCATTGAGACCAGTGGATATTGAAGAGATTTGCACTCATGTTCACGACAATAAAGCTTCCCCCTCAACTCTTATCTTAGGATGTGATGAATCACCTTTTCAAAGTTGCTTCCTGCCTCCAGTGACTACAGGAGGAGCTCAGATGACAACTACTGGTTGCCTAACTTTTGGGTGGTTAAAGTTAGATGAAAATCCCATGGTAAAAGATTAAGGACTTCTTCCATTTTAAAATCTGAATGGTATTAAAACCAACCTCGATTTTGCAGGGAATGAAGAAGTCCTACTTAGAACATATGCAGTTCAGTTCTTTCCTGTGAAGTTGCCATATGGCAGTGGAGTGATGGGAAGAAGAAAAATATTGACAGTGATGATATATCTTATTACAGAGCATACGGACCAAATTTTCCTCTCAGTTACACTAGTGAAAATCTGGAGTGAACAGCCCTGTCTTGATAGGAAAATCAGATCAGTCAGTGGATATACAAAGCCAATTATGAGAGTGAAACAAAAGCAAACTTGAGAAACATTATGGTATAGTAAAGAAGACATGTGGTAGGATGCCAGAAGACAGGAAGTCATTGGACCCAGCACGCTTACTCTTCCTTTGAAAAAATCATCCAATCTACAGTAACCACAAGCGGTCAGGATCTTGTTTTATGCCTGAACTTGGCAAACTGAATGAAAGCTGCCCCAAAACATCTGTTCTGGGTTCCAAACATTTATATAGCCCTTTGTTAGAGTACCAAAGATGGCATCACATCAATAGAAAGGAAGCATTGCAGAAGAAAGCAGTACAAGGATGCTAGAGGGAAAAGTCCAAGATTAACACAAGACCTGCAATGTTCTACACACCAATAACTTTCATTTGTTCCTTGCTGAGAATTCAGCTGATCAAAACTTTAAACTACATTTGACAGACAAAACCAGCAAGTGCTTCAAGGAGAGGTGCATTCCTATGTCTATACTACTTAGAAATACATTATGGGCAACTTGGAAGCAAAATCTACTATGTTAGAAAGACATAAAGGCAAACATAGCTGAGAAGACTTCTGGAAATATAATGGGAAGTATATTTAGTCAATAATAGCCGAGTATGGTTTCTTTGAAACTTAGTCTTGCAACCAACTAGCAAAAAGAACTATTTTCTATTCAGGATCTTTTTCAGACCATGTAATCAAACATGAAATGTATAGGATTTTGGACCTATATGGCAGGATGGTGCCATTCATGTAAACTAGAAGAGGTAAACAGCAAAAACTCAGCCAGACAAATACAAAGCCTGAAAAACCCAAACAGAATTACCAACAGCAATTCTGCACACAAAAGAGTTAAATTGTTACTTAATAAATAAACTATGTATATTTTTTCTTGGAGGCCTATAAAGACTGAGTTTTTGCAAACGAGTTCAAAGACAAACTATAGCCAACTCAGTGTCCACAGTTTCTCTGGAAGCAGCATGGAACATTTGGCCAGAAGAAATGGTGCCAACTATCCAGTGCAAAGCCTACACTTTAATTTGCCAAAGCAAAAAGCTGTGATTTATACCTCTGAAAGGAAGAGGTAAAAAAAAAAAAGAAAAAAAAAGAATCTAACAGTACATTCTGTGTAGGTTTATTATTTTGCCAACAGTTTGTGGGTTGGATGATGAGATACGTTCCTGAAGATTAGACATCACCATTTTTTTTAAACAAACAAAACAGCAGGAAAAATCAAAATTCCCCTGAAGCAGAGGCAGTCCTTGTGAAAGTTCAGAGCTGTTGTGGCTCCCCCTTGGCTCCATTTTTTTTAAAAAAGAAAATTCATCAACCAATAGTGTTAATCAGCTTTGGCTCACAGACAGCATTTTTGCTTCCAGTTGAGGACAATTAGAGGCACGGTGTCAACTGGTCATTTATTAGGTTGTGTAAAGCTCTGTGGATACACATTGTTTTTGTGACATCAAAAAATTCTCATGAAAAATGGTACTGTTACACATGTAGACATCCCCTGGTTTCTTCTCCTTTTAAACTCAACAATTCACTAATTCAGAGGAAACTTAAGTAGTGTGTTGGAGACTAAAAGCACACACAAAATCAACTGACAAGTGAAAATCAAGTGGGGTAGATGGTGAGCTACTATTCCATTTGTTCAAGCCTGTAGTATCCTTTGTAGTATGGCTAAGGGAATAGGGTCCTGATCTACATTAATATTACATGATGAAATTTAAAAGATGAAGATGTGGTCCTTCATAATTATTGTGACAATATTGCCATCACATGATTGTACAACACAATTTCTTCAGGCCTCTAAACAACCAAAACCCCCTTAATGGATGTTTCTAGTAGGTGATCCACAAATATGTTCATGGTAGAGCCTCAAGAAATTATTCAAAATTTGGCCAGATATTTTGGTTAAAAATGGAATATTGTTTCTCAGAGAGGAATCTTTTTCATTGTCATGACTTCTCCTAGCCACCAAAGGCCTATTAGGAGACTGCAAATTAAAAGCCAAAATAAATACATCAACATTGTGCAATAAAAGAGGCCTGCCAAAAAAAAAAAAAAAAAAACCAAAAAACCAAAAAAACCCCAACAACGCTGCATGAAATCCCAAGGGATGAAACAATGTCATTCTGCAGCCTGAAAAATATCACTTATTGCTGAAAAAAGGCACTCATAGGTTGACACTGTTAGATGGTTCTTCTGGGTTTCTTGGCAGTCAGTCTAGAAAATCTACTCCTTTAAAGTTGCCTTTAAGGTATCTTATATAATCCTAGTTAAAACAACAGAAATTTGGGATTCAAAAAATCACACTTAGGGCAATTCCAGGTACTTGCTGTAATGCTAGTCACAGTCTTCCAGTCCCTAAAACGTGTGTAGGATTTCAGCACACCACTACCTAACTGTGACTCTCCTCCTTAGAGGTAGCTGCCCATTAATGAATGAATGAATTCTCTTTGTAAACTTCATCTCCTTTGGCAACACCCAGGGCTGAAGGCATTCAGGCAATGTAAAGGTATCTTTCTTCAGGTCCTACTTAGTATAAATCAGGATGTATCCTTACTGAAATCTTAGCTCTGCCCACTGTTTCTCTCTGCTGAGCTTCATATTTTATGAATCATGCTATTCCTATGGAGCTGGTTTCCATGAAGGCTCTCATCTTTAATGTTTTTGTTCCTAATAGACTGGTCACATTTCAACTTTCACTTCTTGTGGCAGGATTTATAGAAAATATTATGAAGAGAAAAATACCCCATGAGTTACCAAGTGTAGATGGTAAGAGTATTTACTATTGTGGTGGGAGAGAAAAAGAAGGGATTCAAAAAGTGATTCACAAGGACAAAAGCCAATGTGTTAATCAGGGGAAGGAGGAAGAGATGTCTTCCACAGACACATCGTGCCATTTTCTTCTTCTACAGGATTTCTCTTCCATATTCTTTGTATGGGATATCGGATGAGGTAGATGCAATATGGCAATTATTATGTTCTTCTGAAACGTGGTAATTGAATAAAACACAGAAGTGTAGTACATCAAGTTGACACATGCTTATAGAAATACATATGGCTGATCAGTCTTCACAGCAACTGGATTCTTCTTATTTGTATGACTTTCACAAACTGCACCTTTTTTTTTTCATTTTTTCATTTTCTTTTCTTTTCTTTTCTTTTCTTTTCTTTTCTTTTCTTTTCTTTTCTTTTCTTTTCTTTTCTTTTCTTTTCTTTTCTTTTCTTTTCTTTTCTTTTCTTTTCTTTTCTTTTCTTTTCTTTTCTTTTCTTTTTTCTTTTTTCTTTTTTCTTTTTTTCCTCTCTCTTCTCTTCTCTTCTCTTCTCTTCTCTTCTCTTCTCTTCTCTTCTCTTCTCTTCTCTTCTCTTCTCTTCTCTTCTCTTCTCTTCTCTTCTCTTCTCTTCTCTTCTCTTCTCTTCTCTTCTCTTCTCTTCTCTTCTCTTCTCTTCTCTTTCTTTTTCTTTTTTCCTTTTTCCCCTTTCCTTTTCCCTTTTTCTTTTCTTTTCTTTCTTTCTTATTCAATTTTGTATTATTTTCTAGGACCTTTTAAATCAAGATTATGCCCCACTGACAAATTTTCCTATAGGAGGGTGATAGTCATCAAGAGAACAATGTCATTTGGATGAAATAAGACTCCCTAAGGAACGCCTTAAGAGCTGGCAAATCTATAAAGCTCCTACAGAAAGGTAACCCAACTTGTGATTTGGTCTTTTAAAGTAAAATATTAGGGATGCTTTATAGATTTGGAGCATTTCTTGTTACAGGAAAGAGAAGATCACTGCTTTCTTAGGCTATCAATATATATTTGTGAGGCAGCAATAATTCTTCCACTGAATTTCATGTTCCCATTGAAATGTCTTTATTTGTTTTAAACAAGGCAAGAATTACAAAATGATACTATGCTGACAAGATCTAAAAATAAAGTTGCTTGGCAATTGTGTTAAAATAAGCACTGCTACTAGCTTGATGTAAATAGGAGGGAAACCATATCCTAAAAATTACTTCTATTGCCTCTGGGCATAGTCACCCAGGTGGAGAAATGGCACCTGCTCTTCTTTAAGTCATTTATCAGTTCTGGGGGAGAAAATCTCTGGAGAGCCTATCCCTATCTGTAGAGAGCAGGTCAGTACTGCTCTATTTCTGTCTTTGGTATCTCTGCATAACTTTGTGGTTGATGCTGCAATAAGAATTACTGACACTCATGCACAATGATGAATTTAAGTCTGTTGCAATTAGCTGTTTCTCACTATGACACCGACCTTCTGGCATTAGACCTCCCTGCACCTTGGTTTATCCGTCCGTGAAATGAGGGTAAAGATAGTGACCTCTCTTGTAAAACCAGTCTGAGATTTACTGCTGAAAAGCATCATGTACAAATTAGGTAGAATATTTAACACCTAATAGCATATGTAAAAAGAGCACAAACTCCACTGGCTTGTCAACTCTCATCAAGAGACGCACTCTTGCGACATTCACTTCTGCCTGAACTTGACTCAAAGTGGCCAGTTTACATGAGACTCCATTGACCGCTGGACAGCTTATACTGGAAAAATTTTACTTGGTCTTCAAGATATCTCTTGTCTTGTGAATTAGGAATTGCCCCTGGGGGCAAATGTAAATTCTGTCTTTGATGAGGGAATAACACTTAACAATGGTAATAACAGAAGGGATGATGCTTTCTCATTACAGCAATGGGTTGGAAAAATGAGTGTTCTTCTGTGGCAAAGGTCAATACCAAGGGGTAATTCATTTGGTCCAATTTAGCGGACCGAACACTACCAGGACAACGCACGACAGCCAGGCGGCAATGCCAGGACCCCTCTTGCACACTGTCAGGAACAACAGAAGCTGCCAATACCATGTTAGGCACATGAAAAGAGCTGCCCCTGGTGCAGAGAACCTGCTGATAGGACCACACCAGCCATCTGGATAGCCACCCAGCCACCTTTTCCTGAGGCCATCTCTTCCTGGTGGCTAGCTGAATGGTAGCATCCCTTGGGTGTTTAGTGGCATCATCTGGAGTTATACTGTTAGTGGCAGATGTTCCCCCTCCCTCCTGCCTTTACCCTGTAGCATTTGTCCGTGTTTCACATACCAGTGGAGTCAAAGTGCTTAGTGAGTAAGTTTATAGCATTCTTCATTAAGAATTTACATATAGGAAAAATTAAACCTGACTAGGAACCTAATGAGCTATTTTGTAATTTGATGAAACAGTGTGACCTACCAAGGGATTTAGTCCAAGGAGTTTTGTGTGCTAATCTAATGCTAAGCACAAGAAGGACTTTGGGGAGACCAACTTCTCTTGGGTGTCTTGCCCACCATTGAAACTGCATGGCTATAATTAACATCAATCATACTAGAGAAATGGAAGACCAAAAGCTACCTGGGGGACTATAGTGCTCAGGATGAGAAACTGTGCTAGCCGACAGAGTCATTGGGGAGTAATTAGGTCTTTTGCAAATCCTAGTAGTACTCTCGCATCTCCAGCTACCTTCTGGCATATCTTGCTTAAACACTGAGTGCTGGGTGAATGAGGACTCTGGGATAGATGGGGTAATACTGAGAGGAGAAAAAAAGGCAAGCACTCTGGCCAGCATTCTTGGTGTGAGAGGCAATGTCTCTTCCCTGGTACATTTTAACCAGTGTAAATATATCAATACTATCCACATTTTAAGTAGGCTTCTTCGTGATTCATGATGAATCAGAGCATTCAGCTGCCCTGCTCTGTGCTCAGGTATGGTGTGAAAGTGAAGTAGAAAGTGCCATCAAGTCATAATGATACACTTTGTTTATAGACCTCATTTCATTTCCAACATTTCAAAGCCTTGCCAGTATTAATTAATTAAAATCTTGCAACAGCTCTTTGAGTTGGGCAAGGACTATTATATTGTTATATCAGCTGGTAAACGTGGACACCCTGAAGGGTAGATTGAGACTGTCTGCTTTAGGCACTCAATTTATTCATTGCAACATCTAAAAAAAATAGGCACTTGGCTCCAACAGAATGATTCAGATCACTTAAGGCAGGTGCCTACGCAAACTATACAAGCAACGCAGAGACGGATGTCTCTGAAGTAGCACCCAAACGATGTTCACACATTTCTCCATCAACTGAATGGTGAGCTGTGGGTCCCTCATGGGATGATTTAGTGTGGTTGCATGCAGCCACTCAGGCATAGGCACAGGAACTATTATTCTCATGAGTGTGGCTGGGTAAGTGCTTAATTCAAGGCTCAACAGTGTGCAATCCTGCTTATGTGGGAATCAAAATGCAAATTCCCTTCTGAAGGGCAAGCACCTGTGTTGTGGGATAAGTGGGAGGAGGAAGCACAAGATACTAATGATTTGAACACTTATCCAGAAAATAGAGAAGTAGAGATCTAGGCTGTCCAGCCCAAGGGGGTCTGACCTCAGAATTTCCACTTACTCGGACTATAGAAGGCTACAGGTAAGGCTGGAGTGGAGGTATTGCCTCCTCCTGATGAAGGTTGATTGCTCAACAACCAGAAGTGTAAGATGCAGAAAGTAGAGAGTTTCAGCACAGTGGAAGAGGAGGTCTCTTGTTTGTAAATCTTCTATTTTAGAGTTCTATCAGATAAATGGCATGTATTGAGTTAGGCCAGGGAACAGGCGTTCCCTCATGCCCCAGGCTTAGCTGGCACTTAGGAATGCCTGGGTGTTGCCACACTGCCAGAATGAGTTGTCCCTCTCCTGTATCCTGATATCCAGGTCCTCCACACTCTGCACTTGTTAGCTGGCAATTAGGGAGACATTTGTTCCATCCAAGAGGAAAGCTGGCCATGGCCAAGATGACAGTGTGCTTCAGGCTCTGCTCCAGGCACTGTGTGGACATGCACCACACAACTTTGGCTCTTTACCAGGTGCAATATTGCAATGCTAGCCTGAAGTCCCCAGACCCCAGTATCCCTCCTGTCACTTCCCAGAGCACACAGGAAGCAGATGGTTGCAGAAAAGCCCCTATTTCAGCATCCGTATTAGAAAAAGAACCACCCAGAAATACCTATAATTGTACCCCAGGTTACAGGGAGGTGTTGCCCAGTGCAGATCAGGATCAAGTGCTGTGCAGCGTGGATCGGTCTGCCCAGTCCAGATGCTCCCAGCTCTCAGCTGTGTGAACACATGCCAGCCTGCAACAAGCAGTTCAGAGGCATAGAGTCTCTTTCTGATTTGGCCCTTAAAAACATTATAAACATGCCCCAGATTTCTCTTGCTGAGGTGTTCCATGCCAGCTCAATGTCACCTAAAACTTGTGGGTTTGGTCAGGTCGTGACTTAATGAAGTGGGCCTTTTTCAACACCTCGGGAGATATTAGCAGCTCCTCACCCACTTGTGAGTCATGATGGACTGCCAGAAGCTGTCGATCACTGAAACCATATGCTTATGTGCTTAAGTTACTCTTAAGTCCAAAACACACTGTCCGTATTTATATACATAGTTTCTCTGGGACGTACGTCCTTCTTCAGTTGAAACGGACTGAGCCATTCCCTGGGACTTAGACACATCCAGTTTGTTCTCACAGGGACTTAAGTTGACTCATGAATGGTCTAAATCACATTCACTGACTTCTTCAAACTATGCAGCATCTCAGAAACAGCCGAGAAAAAGACTCAGGAGTCCTGAACCTGGGATTGAGCCTGATTTATTATAATTTCTACCTGCTAGGAGTTTCTTTGATCTCAGCAAGACTCTCTCCCGATTAGCAGTAGAGAAGGAGAATTTGGGTTAATGCATCCTGCTCTACCCACTCTTTAACATAAGAGTGACTCCTATTAGCGTTTTAGCAGTTTGTCCTTTTATGCAAGAACTTGCACAGCTGACTTGGCTAAACTTTTAATGGGTACGCTTCTAGTGTGGGAGGAAATGTTAAGCACTCCTTATTGTTAGTTAGAATTACACACCCAAATGCCATAGCTCCATCCAGAGTTCCCAGGCATCTAGCTACTTTACTATCTACCACAGCATACTATATCACAAATAAGATCTTCCTTACCGCCTGAAGTAATGTCATGATGCAGCGTAGGAGCCAAAGAATGCTGGGTTTGCAAAATGCATGCATTGCTTCAGATTGCAATAAATTAAGCGGAGATCAGGCAACAACCATTAATTTCAGTGCAATAGATTTCTCTGCTCCTCTTATTTACCGAGATGTTGTCTCACTAGATCAAATCAATGAAATTACGACAGATCACCCAGCGTACCGACCACAGCCAATATCTGCCTAGCATCTTGGAGAGGCATCCCTTTATCAAATGCCTCCAGTTTCTGTCTGCCACATCTCTACCGTTCAGTCTGTTCTGTTGGAAATAGAAAAGTTAAAGTTCTCCAATGTACTTGGCTGAGTCAGAAGCTCTTTTGGGCAGTCATGCACAGGCGCACGTATTGACTGCCCTGCTAGCAGTAAATTTGGCCCTGCCATGCCAAAGGAGATGTGCTATTGTCCTTGGGTGCACTTCTGGGAGCCACGTGTGGGGCGTACACAACTCCACCCTCAGCTGAGGTGGGAAACTTGTTCAAAGTGGTTTTGAGGTTTTGTTAAGAAGCAAAACAGGAAATCTGCATGAATCTGGAGTTTAACTATTTTTTCAACTTGTTGCTCTCCCAGAGTTGTTGGGTTTTTTTAAAATAGAAAATAAATAAATATCATAACGACAAACATTTTGTAACTGACCACGTCCCAGTTCTGGTATAAGCTCAAGGTTTTACTGGTGCAGACTAGACTTCAAACAGCAAAGAGAACGTGGAGTAGTCTAGGGATTTTTTCTTTTCTTTTTTTAAGCAAACCAAGCAACTCAAAGGCTGTGTCAACTTACTTAAGTGCTCTTTATGCCAAGTAATCATAACTGGCACAGAAAACAATGCTGACTATTGCTCCCTTCCCTGCCTACACTGGAGGCGAGGAAGGCCAAAGACACAGAGCTGAAACGGCAGCTCTGTGCCATCTGGAGAAACTCCATATCCTCAGCCTGGCTGCTTGGGAGAAGAGGAAGGACCACTGAGTTCTCCTAAAAATCTGTGAAAAGGACAACAAACACATCAGTGGGGTGAGGAGCATCAGCACAAGCCTTCCTGCTCCAACACACTGACCCCCGTATGCAGTACCAGTACCATTGCTGAGGGCATCTGGTGCCCTGTCCCTTCTGTCACCAGCCTTCCTTCTGGTAACCATGAAAATGGTAAGACCTGGTTTTATAGCCTTAGCAATGTGGGCCCTTCCCAGCCCTGAGAAACCTATGATGAAGCCATCAAGTTGTCTCAGGAGCCCGGGAATGGGAAAGCCATCACTACTAGCCTCGATGTGAGACCTAATGGCAAAAAACTCCATCAACAGAACAAGAAACTACTGAATTTTGTGGTATGTTGCCAATCCACATTCCATGACACTGCTGAGCAAACTCTACCTAGATGACTTCACAACTCTGCTTCTAATTCTGTATAATGCTGGGCTTGAGTCAGATTCTGTGATGAGATATGCTGTTGTCATTCACAAACAACCGCACTAAGAAAGTGAGTTACTGATAGGCATAATACAAATTGGCTGAGCTACATCTTGCAAGTGGGATCAATCAGACAAGTTAGTCACAGTTTGCTCCCGGTTTATTTAAGCTTCCTGCGTGTACTGCGTAAGGCACCAGCGACACTTTTGCTGCTGCTCCAGCATCACTCTGACGTCAGCACTTTGATTTGATTTTCTGTCACTGTTCTCGTAGATTAAATTTCATCCAGTGACCCAGGGCTTGATAGCTCATTAGCAAATCCCTCTGAGTCATCTAGTCCTGCCCTTGCTTGACAGTTAGCTCTGCATTGCACATGCTCCCGAAGCCTCCTGAAATCAGCAACGCCCCATGTGAAAGCTCGGTCAGATTCAGTGCTGCTGCAAAAGCCTATGGGGATCCATGCCTAGCTGCATGTTTTCAATGACAAATCACTAACAATTCCTATTACGAGTCTTTGGGTCTTTTCAAGTCATTGAGGTTGTGTAAAAACTCCTCCATGGACAGTCAAAGCTTTCCTTTCCCACCCCTCCCCTCATCTCTTGATCTATAGGGGAATTATTCTGGCTTCCTTCTCAGTGAAACCTTAAAACAGGACATTCTTACTCTTTTTGTTGTTCAGCATCATTATTGTAATCAGGCAGACCAAGGCAGCTGTGATAATGCTCTTCCAGCTTTCTTTTGCTGTGACAAGTGAATATAAAACTCTCAGTAGGCAGTGGGAATGGAGAAGCTGCCTCAGATCATGCTCTGGAGGTCACAGACCCCAGCTCTCACTTCTGCAGTTGAATAGGACAGGATGCAGGTTGCCCTGAGTGCATTATGATCCCTCTCACCAGTAAATATCTTGAGCTCAGCTTTTCCTATGTCCAGCTTTGAGTCACGTTGACCAGCAGGTTAATAGTGAAAATACAGCCATTGTTTTGTTTGACTTTCTCCATGTACCTGAACAGACTTCTTGCCTTGTACCTAGAATATCAGTGCCTCTGAGCAAGAAATTATATTGTGTATAGTCCAGAGCTATGCCACACACCTTTCCTTCTAACTCTTCTTAAACTGCCACTTATACAAGTATCCAGGCTGCACACTGTCAATATCTTAATCAACCCTCTTCCTCCAAGCTAAGAAAATGCCTACAAATGTTGAACTGAGGCTGTTTTTGGCACCTGGCAGGTAGAGCACAGCTGCGAGGACTCCAGCGCATCCCCACTGAAGCCACAGATGGGACTTCCCAGCCTCACATTCTCTTTTTGCCTCAACACATACTTCGCTCCAGAAGTCAACCTCACTGATTTCAATGGGGAGATGCTTGATTTACGCCGGGCCGAGATGAGAATCCGGCCATGATTCTTTATTGCCTTTTAAAGCCAAGAGCCCAGCAGAAGCCAATTGTATCTGACACGAAGCTGCTGCACACCCAACATGGAATCTGCACAACTCCATAAACCAGCAGTGGCCTAAATAAAAACTTCAAACAAGACATTCTGGCATTGGCCAGAAAGAGCGAAGATAAATAGCTGGGAGCTGCCAAGTTGTGAGGGAAGAACTGCCTGACTGTTGGACAGAGAGCAAAGTAAGAGGCAGAAATTAGGCAGGGTGCTGGGAGGCTTGTAACACTCCCAAAAAGCAAAGAGGTCACAGCATTTAATTTGATTAATTCATCACCGGTCCAAAAGACTTTGTACTGAGCCTTAGGCAGCGCAATAAACATACAATCATTAAGAGAGGAAATAAAAGATTGGTTGGGTGGTAAATACTCCAGCTCCCTCTCCCACTCCAGCCTCCCTCTTGTTTCTTCTCTCCTTGGTCGCTGCAAACATTGGAAACAACACAGCAAGAAAGCGGTAGCATTAAAACAACAACAACAACAACAAAACTCACTGTATTTCAAATGTCTTGGTCAAAACACTTTCAAGGAAAGCTTTGACTTGTTTTTCCCATCATTTTTTTTCCCTCAACAGCCCATTCTTCTAGGAAGCACCATGGGCAGAATGGAGCAACAGTCAAGCTAGCTTGGCCTCCTCTTCTCAGGACTGCCAGAAGACTTAGTGGAAAACAACAAGAAGGATGTTTATCCTAAGGGGGACAGATAGTGCTCTTGGAGGTCATTTCAGTAGTTTTGGTTGTACTCCTAAGCATCCAGGGACCAAACAGCTGTTTTGATGAATGTAATTGTATTTACAAATAATGGTATTTTGTAAAGCTCTGATGTTAACTTTTATGGGCCAGATGGCACAAACGCTCACCCCGTAACTGTACAGTGCCTGTCCCTCACCACAGGACACAGGGGGAGGGCACAACCCCCCACTGACACTGGGGCTGGAAAACTTTTGCAGCTGCTTGAAGCTATGTAGGAGCCTGGAGTGTCTGAGGAAACCACAGCAGAGGCAGAGATGGGGAAAGGGAGGGTGACTAATACTCCATACATCCTCAGCGAGTGAAGTTCACGTCTGGCTCTTCTCCCATCTGCTTCAAGCACTGCCACAGCTCCCACACTGCATTTGCTGGGCATCGCTGTGTATCAGACCTCACCGTGTCTCTGTAGAGCAGGAAACTGCTTTTATCCCCATTTCCCAGACAGACACTGAGGTTTACTGCAAATTAAGACACATTTCTATAGTCATACGAGAAAACTATGACATGGAAGATGGGTCTCCAAACCATGGAACACGCATGAGCCTGCCACTGCATCTGTGCACCCAGTGTCATATGACACCCAGGTCCCGTTGAGTCAGATACCACTACTGAAGAAAGCAAGGTGACTTATACATGTGTTTGAATTGATATCTAATGAACTTCATTCCTCACCTGATTGTCACCTCTCCTCCCTTGTTCCAGAATGTAAAGGTGCATCCATGAGTATATATGCAAGACCCAGCCAGTAGAGACATTCATTTTGCGTCTCTAAGCTGGTCAGATGAGAAAATGTTTGTCAAATACAGTGTTGGACCACTGTTTCCACTATTACTGAAATAATGTGTTCACTGCAGAATAATGAACCAAGGCTGTGATTCTGGAGCTATCCAAAAAATTATTAATGGAAATTATTATTATACAAAAATCAGCAAAGTTTGATTAATGAGAGAGTTGGCTAACCCTATTTGCCTGCATCTTCCATATACATTCAGAAGAATAAATATTCTTAACCACTACTGAAATACAGATCCTTTCTCAGTGTAAAACCGTGGCTGATTAATACTTCACGATAATAGTCCAGAACTGCAAATGCAGTTTCTTAAATAAAACACTTAAACATCACCCCCCTCAAACCAAAACAAAACTCATAGTGGCTTTGCCAATATTGCACCATGTTTTGTGTTTGCTCATAGCAAGTCCTGTTTTAAATCACACTAATGCATTTGACTTCTGAGAGAGGATGAACCAGAGATTTATTCAGTGCTGTGTGGCAACAGCCCATTCCAGCAGGAAACTGAGCCATGGAGGGGAGTTTTGTCAGGGAAGAAATCTCATCTGGATAAATGACACTCTGCAGCAGAGCATGGTTACTTATCTGTGTGTTTGTACTGACATCAGATGAATGCTGTTCATTCGTTTGATTGTCACTTCTCCTCCCTTCCAGTATTCCTCCTACTCTCCCTTTGGAAGATTTAATCACGCAATATAAGGCCTTTTCCTTACAAGGAACAAGGGCACTTTTAAGATAAAGACACTGGAAAATAACTTTAAACAAATACAACACACAGTCGTGCATTTAGTAGGAGTGACTTATTAAGTACGCACGCATGACACAGCCCCTGTTCTCCCACTCAAGCCATAGGGCCAAACACTACTCACTGTGTGATGCCCATCCTCCATCTAAAGCTGATAATGATCCCTTCAGAGTTAAACCAGCACCATACAGACTAGCTGAGGAAGAAAGGTCAAATCAGAAAAAACTCAGTTTGTAGCACTCCCGGACATTGAGGGGAGAAGGTGTGAGGGGCTTGTAGGCAAGTTAAGCATTCATTTGTAAAGCATGTTTGTCATGCTAACTATCCAGCATTCGAAGACTGATGATTACTACCTTCCTAATAGCTGCATATGATTAACTTTATATTCCTGTAAATTTACTGTGCCTGGTGTTTGTGCTATATCTGATGAAACTCATGTACTTATTAGCTGATCTTTGAGCCATGATGCCCAATATGCAAGCAACGTAATCTTTGCTTGTATATCATTTTTTTCTCAAAAAAAGAGACAGAAATACTGTGAGTGTAAAGTAGCATAGACCTTGATTAGCTTCACTATAAAGAAAAGCAGAAATATAGTCCTGCATATAGTGCCTTTTGACCTCTGCTTCACCCCCAACTACATCCTGGCCTACAATGATTGTAACTAGGACACAATCAGACAGGTTGTATACATAAATTACCATCTTATCTATGAACCTTAAAATGTTAAATGTGCTTTTCCTCATTTGCCCACCTAAGGAAGTAGGGAAGAGGTAACCATTCTTGCTTTTTATCAAGGCACAAGCTATGGCATCGACACAGCCATGTGTCTTCTTCAGCGTCATGTATGAAAGCGTAGCTGGCAGACTCGTGACAAGGAGGTGTGGAGTTTTCTGTGAGGACCTCTGTAAAATACAGCTCTGCTCTCACTCTCCCCAGCCCAGATGTGGCACCAGTCTGTGGCCTCTCCCTGGGTCCCTCTCCTGGGGCTTTAGTAACTACTGGAAAGCAGATGAAAGGATCAGCCATCCAGCTGTGCGCACTGCCTCTGGTCACAGAGTGACAGGGGGGCCCCAACAACGTTTTTCAAATGCATAAGTTGTACCTCCTGAAGGAGTGAGTCTACCTAGTCAATGCTTGGTGTACAGAACTTGAAAGTTCAGTTTCAGATGTGCCCAAGTGACAGTAAAACTGTGGCAAGGCAGGATCTAAAACACTTGCTGCTGTATCCTTGCCTATAGGCCAGACTAATGCCACTGGACTAGTCTTCTACATCAGCCAAACAGGAAAGCAGGGTTTAATTCGTTTTAATTAATTAGTCTTTCTAAATGCAGGAGGGTTGCATGAGCACAAGGAATCTTACAAAAATAGCAATTTCAGATTTTCTGAAAAATACAGCAGGAAACAAGTCATGGGAAGTGGATGGTAATGAAAGTGGGAAGAGTTATTAATTAGTATTTATGGAAAGGAGTCCAGTTTCTCCAGAACAATGATGGAGAGACAGGCAGTGCACTGGGAGAATAGCCATATGCATTAACACTGTACATTTAACCCCAAGAGGTCCCAAGAGATGTAAACTGAGCCAAAGCTCACAAGGTCCCCACTAATGAATGGAGGTCCCAAGAGATGTAAACTGAGCCAAAGCTCACAAGGTCCCCACTAATGAATGGCCAGTGCTAGTCCAAGCAGGTGCAGTACATGGAATGGATGTTTGCTGTAGCCAAACAAGGTGGCTGCAGGCACTACCTCAATGGGACCCTTGACTCTTGTGCCAGGACTACAACCAGGTCCTGCAGAAAGTAGGAGGGACATCTCTTCCCTCGACATCCTCATCTTTCTAGATTGTAAAATCATACGTAGGCTTTACGGTTATATGGCGGGACTGTTTTCTACCATATGCATGATCACTACATAGCACCAGGGCACACTGAACTTTCCAGAAATGGCTAAGTGCTGTTACAACATAGATAATAATAATAACAATACAATGGTACCTTCACCAACACACTACACTGAAACAAACTGCAATGCCTGAATGCCAAAGAGCACTAAATGGCTCTCTCATCACTCTTATCACAGATATCTCTACTGAGCGTGGGTGATTTTCGCTCCATATTTCATCTCCAGCAACATACAATGAAGTTGAAAACGGCATTATTGAGCATGCCAAAATGCCCATGCAGTAAAGATAACACTGAAATTGTGATATAAATCTATTTTCAGCTTTCATCTGAATATTCAGGATGTCTCCTCTTATCTCTGTTATATATTATTTTTATATTGTGAAAGATGACAAATATCAAATGGCAAGAGCAATCAGGCTACGGAAATCACCTCATGAGACAGAGCTGTATGTTCTCATAGGGCGTTTTTGTTCTTTCACCTTTTATTTCTAGCATTAGTCAATCACTGTTTAGCCACCTCAGAGCAATGCAAGGTGAATTAGGAGAAAGAAGGTCAAGGTTATCATGGAAAAGTTTAATCCCTTCTCAGCGGGAACTGGTTAATAGTTATGGCTAGACTCAAGTGCGGACCTCTGTTGGGAATTCCAGTGAAGGTCAAAGGCAGAAAGGAAAAAAAGCTGCACTGAGATCTTAGACAGTCATAAGCAGACAGATGTTCCTAGGCTTTAATGAGGAGTCTTGGCTCCAGGCCTTTCTTGGCAGAGCTGTTTAGTTTTACTATTTTTCCTTGTAGTGCAAGGTATGGCTCTGGTTAGCTGGCTCTGCTTAGTTAACTGCTGATGATTTTTCCATCTAAATAATAGCTTGACAATGAAGAAACCAGTTCATAATCTATGACTTGACGGATTAGGTCGTGGGGAACAATGTGCAGTTGTAATCATGAAAAGTAAAAATAAATAAAAATAATGATTTTAGTTTAAATGAGAACCAGTTTTGAAAGTTTAAACACCAAATCTGATGGAGCTCCTATTGCAAGTTCTATCATTTCATCTTATGTTTTTATTGTCATGGACAATAAACTGAAGGATAGTAACACAAAAATGGACTTTTTCTTTACCAATTCTATTTCCAAGTCAGCTGGGAAGGGATCACGCCCTTACTTGGGAAACTCATTTGGGTTCAGGAGTGATAAGATTTTTTTCCTGACAATTTGTTATGCTTAAGTGAAATATATTAAATTGGAAAGTACAGGTTTAGTAAACATCTTCTGTTCAGAAAGCAAAAAGGCTACAAATCCAACTGTTATCAAACTGTGAAATCAGTAACTTCCACTAAACCACTGAGAAATAGCTTTGTTAAAAATTTTGAAGACTTTTAACCCTTGTCTGCTAGGACACAACATCCTTAATGCAATAACCACCACAGCACTTGGTGGAGAATAATTTTGTTCTTTGCCAGGCATGTAGCAACCCTGATATAACCAGTGACTGAATTCAGTCTCTTTTCCAATATTTCTGGGTGTCTTATTTCTGGGTGTCACAATTGGTCTGATATAATATGATATCATGAATGGGAATATTTTCATGGGATAAGCACTCATTTCAGACTGCTTTTCATTGTTATAGTCCAGATCCTGCTCTCAATGAAGGAAATGGAAATGTCTAGGAGGCTTAAGCATGAGAAGTCTTTGGATCTCAATCCGTTACAAGTCAATAAAAAACTTAAGAGCCTTACATTGGCAGGTTATACAAATTCTCTGCTCCCTCTGTGTTCTCAGCTGATTCTCTTTTCATTTTGGAGGCTATGAATTATGTTACTTTGAAGATCTTTCTTACACATCAGAATCTCATCCACCACTGGTTGGTTCAGTAAAGCTCACCCTTTTCCAGAACCAAGTGTGAAATCTGCTTTGTGATAAATATCTGATGGTGCAGGAGCTCTGGGCTTGCTCCCAAGCTAAATTCATGTATATTGCAGCAAAACACCTGCCTCTGTGTCATCATGAAAGCAGCTCCCTATTGTAAAGTACAATCCAGTCTTGCGGACAAGAATCAGATTCCTTTTTTATTTCCCCCCTCTGCATGAGAGGAACAGATGTCCTTAGCAGCCGAAAGGAGCTTCCTCCCTCCTCATATACCCAGCTTATATTTCCAAGTCATGAGTGCTAAAACTCTTCAGAGTCAGTCAGCTAGGGTTTATTGTTTCCATGACACCAGTCCCTTCCCACAGCCACTCAATGCTCAGGATAATTACTTTACATGGCACCTGCTGACTGGAAAGGACAGATTTACACTAGGATTGTACCCATAGTCTCCATATATTCAGCCCAGCTATCACTGTGATGGGTCCCTCTGGATCAGCAGTAGCCCACAAGAGTAATGGGACAATGACCCAGCTCCATCCCATCAACAAATGGCTTTTGTATGCTTTGTGGGCCAGAGCACAGACTCTGTACCGTGGCTGTTCTCCAAAAGGCTGGACAGCAACCACCACCCCACAACATCAGACACCAATAAGAGGGATGTCTACCTTGCCAACAGGTATTATAACTGCTGCTGTTGCAGAACGTAATGGTGAGATTTTTGGCGGAAGTGCAACAAGCAACAAGCTATAAGAAATAAGCAAAGGCAGGACAGATGTTTCTAAAAATGTTATGTAACAACTCAAAGACTTTTAAAGGTTTTGGCTTAATGCATGGCCAAATTTCTTGTTGATCTCCCCAAAGTCTGGATGCAGAATGAGAGTCAATTACAAAAAGCCAGAGAAGTTACTGACTCGTAAACACGTTTGCTGTAAATGGCAAGTCCCTCTTTGTTCAGCATTAAATTTTAAATACCATAAGCTAAAATAGAATAAAGCAGAGCTTACCTGAAGAGGCTGAAGAATCGTAAGTACTTCTGTCTTTTCTATTTGTCCTAAAGGGCTGAATGTCCTTTTCCCTGTAAGTTCCAAACCCTTCAAAGCTTCTTCTTTTATTCCCACTTGCATCGTTATCCCGCTTCTCACTCGAGGAATTCATTTCACCAAACATGTCCAGGGACTCTGACCTTCCATTACTCTCAGTATTACCAGAGTATCTCTTTGTGCAAGAGTCAATGGGATCATTGCTTGAGTCACTTTTATCTTTACTCTGTGTCCACTGCTGGGCATCAGAAAGTGATAACGTAGACAGCGTATCCACTTCAAAGTTACTCTTTGAGCCTTTGTGTCCGGTTTCACAATGCTGGTGCTTCTGCTTCTCCTTATGCTTGCTTTTCTCATTGAGCAAAGAGAGGTCTTTATCTGAACCACTTAGTCGTTCGTTGATTGCGTGGCTGGAGAAGCCAGTGGACTTGCTAGTGAAGAGACCACTGAGATCTTCATGTGTCCCCAATATCCGCTCATCCTTATGCTTGTGCTTATGTTTGTGTTTCCTTTTGTGAAGTCGGCCACTTGAAAGGCTTGTTCCTCCGACCTTTGGAGGAGCCAAAGAGGACTGCATGTCTCCAAGGCCCATTCCCACAGGTGTTTGTAGGTGCACTCCATGTTTCGCTTTATGCTTGGCAGTGGTGGACATCTTCATATGAGAGCTTGCATGGAATTGGGGTGGGGGCACGGTAGGTCTCATAAATGGGGAAGCCGCTCCGAGCGTGTGAGACAGGTACAAAGGAGCTGGATACTGACCGTAGTAACCAAGATTCATCATAGGCATTGATGTGTAAGGCATTCCATAGGGTGCATAGTAACTCCCACTGGGAATAGGGTAACCGAACCCTTGTAAAAAAGGCACCTTTGTCATGGTGTCATTGGTTTTGGCAGGTCTACCACGCTTCTTCTTAGACTTCATGTCAGAGGTCCTGCGAAGATAGAGCAATGGGTCATACTGGATATATGGCACAGGGTAATAGTGATCAAAATTAATCCTGAAGATGCTGGGATATGGATTTTCATGATAAAATGTGTAACTTCTATGGGAAATCCTGAACACTTGAAACTTATTGATGAGTTCCTCAAGGTCTGCCAGAAACTGGAGGTCATCTCTGTTCTGCAGGCTTTTCCTTTTCCTCTTGTGCTTTGGCTTTTTAATACTCTCATGAGAGAGGAAGTTATCCACAATGAGATGTTTCTGCCGGTGACCATGCCTGTTCTTTGTGCTGGTGTCAGATGGGATAGCCTCTGGATTGTCCAGGGTGCAGAAATCAAAGGAGTATCTCCGTCGGGATTCTGAGCTTTTCTCGGCTTGGTCAGAAGTGCTGTTGTTGTCTGTACCTATCCCACTGTCGCTCGGAATGGTTTCCTCGCTGTGAGACTCACTCACCGGTGACAGTGTGACTTCTTTCAGAGAACCTATTTCACAGAGGTGGGAAGGTGAATTCGCCATTAACCTGGGTGGAGACAGCTTCCAAGTTCCACTGTGCATTCCTTTCTGGGTTTTTGTAGGAAGAGCACTGATAGGTTGAAGATTTGGCATAGTTTTTAACTCTGAAAAATTTGTTTCAGTGCTTGCAGGGCTAAGGTTGCCGTTAGTCCCCACTAACTGTGTCGAAAGCGGATGAATAGCTGCTGGTGACGATGCCACAAGTGACTGCAGGTTGGAAGGCACTGCTGGGTTTTCTGGCTGGCTGGAAACAGGCCTTGAGTGCTTGATGGCTGTCTTAGGTTCTTCTGGCTGAGGCTGCAGCTCTGCTCTTGGCTTTCTGCCCCGTTTTTTACCAATGTAGATAGTCCCCCTCTTGCTGACATTGATCTGCTTCCCTAGCCTGGCATCAATAGTGGTTGGCCCAGCACTAGACGGTGGCTGGACTTTTGCTTTCAGAGCTATGCTGCTGGAGCAGGAGGACAAGATCTGATTGAGAATATTCTTCCTCTTGAGGGTCTTCATTTTATTAATGGTCTTGATGGTCTTCTTATCCAAGACCCCAAGCTTCCCGACCTTTTTGTGAAACTTGAGTTCACTGATGGACTTGTCCTCTCCAGGGACCATCTGGGCCAACTTGGCCAGATTCCTTCTCCTCTTCCTTTTCTTTGTTCCTGGAAATTCACGATTCATTGGACTCACTGGGCTGGTGGAAGTTCCCTCATGGATGGTTTCAACAGTGAGCAAGGGTTGTTTCTTTGGTCGTCCTCTTTTTTTCTTGACAGGTGTGATCACAGTAAGACTGTCTGTATTGGTATACAGAGGGCTGGATGGTGTGATGGGATAGGCTGAAGGAGGCTCCACCATCAGCTTCTCAGATGTTGTCATGGAGGTCTCCCGAAGGATAGATTTAGGTTTGCTGCAGGTCCATCGTCTCTTAGCTGCATGTTTGGGGTGCTGGACCTCAGATAGTTTGCCAGCTGTGGGAAGATCAGTGGGTAGGAGAGTGGATGTCACAGCTACAGATTTTCTGAGTCTGGTGGCACTGTTTGGGGAAGCTTTGTCAGTGAGCACACTGCTGTCGATAGCTACTAAGGGGGACTCATTTTCAATCACTTTCCCTGGCTTTGTGGCTCGAAGATCTTTTTTACTCCCCTCTGATTGAGAACTAGTCCTGTTTGCTACTTCACTGCTCATAGCAAGTCCAGAAGGCAGGCTTTTCTCCTGAATAGTTTTCTCTATGGAAGATTTTGTGGATTGCCTTTTTTTCCTTTTGTGGCCAGATGTATCTGTTGTCGGAGTCTTTATTGGGATAGTAATTCGTACGTGACTGGTGTCACTTTCACAACTGCTAACAGAAGTGGGATTCTGCTTCAAGGGTGATGTATCCAACACACTGTCCATCGAGTAAGACTCCTTTTTCCCTTCCATGCTGTCATGGGATTTGCTGTCAAATGCTTTCTGAGCACTCTTCACCCATTCTATGTCTGCGGTTTGGATGGTTTGACTTATCAAGTCCTTTTTGTTGGACTTCTTCTTTGTACTCCCGGCAGGTGGATCAGGGGCCTCCAGCTGCACAACTCCATCTTGATCACCGAGAGGCAAAAGCCCATTGCACTCGGCGGCACTGCTCGGCTGGGCGGCCGCGCTGATGTTGTTGGGTGATGGGACTGCACTGCAAATGGCAAGCTCTTTACTACTGGCTGACAGTTGCCCCCACGTGCTGCTGGCACAGGACTTCTTTACTTGGGATTTACTGAAGGAAACTCCTGGCTCTGGAGCGGGGACCTTGGTGGCACTAACTGCTTCTCGACTGGGTTCTGTGTTGATGAAGCAACTCTGAGAAGTGGATCCAGTATCGGAGCTCGCTGACCAGTCAAGATGGTGTTGGTTGCTACTTTTCTGCTGGTGCTTTGATTTTAAGGTGTCACCGGTGAAGTCTTGTGGGAGACCTGGATCATAGTGCAGAGCAGAATGTTTTTGTGGCCTGTCATAAACCTGAAAGGTAGAAGATAATAAATAGAAAAAAATTAGTTTATCAGTCCATTCATAACCCCTGGTTGCAGCTCTTTATGTGTACAGTAAATGACAACTCTTCTTAACCAATGTCCTTTTAAGGGTTAGGAGCCTTTATAGTCTTCTTATATTCGAGCCAAATTTGCATTTAGATTCATGCTCTGTAAACAAGTTTTGTTTTGTTTTCCCACTCTAAAAACAATGGAAATATTTCTATAAATGTTAAATTGCTAAGGAAACATATTCTATTGATTTTTAATTTAAACCACAAGTAAAATATTCCCTTTCAATGGATGAATGGTGCAATTTAGCCTCCTGGTGAGAAACTCTTTTTCCTGAAAAATAATCCCTTACAGAACTTGATGGTCAATAACAGCAATTAAGCTCATTGTTGTAAACAAGAAAAATGCAAAATTATCTCGGAAGTTGTAACAAACAAGAGGAAAACCCATGGGTCTACTTCCCTATGAAGCCAGAATCTGCAAAGATTTACTTGCTTAAATTTTCACACAGAAGTCATCCCCACAAACTTCAGGCTTAAAATCATATGCATAGCATCAAGTGTGTGAGGCACACTTGGCAGGTTCAAGATTTGCATTACTCCCTTTCCATTTTAATAATCTGCTATTTGCAATGTTCGTAAGAGATGTTTTCAATATGATTTCTAATCCAACAGCAGCTCTTCAAATCACAGAGGTTAGAGTAAGGGCAGAATTATGCTGAAGACTTACAGAGCAAAAGAAAGTCTACTTTTTTTTTTCTTAGCCTCCTTCAGCTAATGAAATAAGCTTTTGAAAAGTCTATGAAAGCAAGAAAAAAATATATTTTTTTTTTTTTTACTTTCACTAACTGACCTCTTCTAGCTGTTTATTTTCTCCTATTACACTTAGAAGCTTTTTTGTAAAGCTCTGGATCGAACTGCACCTGATTTTGTACACCTAGTACTGCAAACAACTGCTCTTAGCAGACTGTAATGCCAAATAAATGATGAGAAACTTAAAATAAATGTGTAACCAAGGAAAGAACAATAGAAAACAACTGCTAAGTGTCTCGTGTTTCTGCAAACACCCTGTTACAATAAAGTTTCTATCAGTAGTGTTACATTAGATCCCCATTTAGGGTGTTTGCAACAGAAATTTTGGGGCAAGGAGGATGACAGCATAAGAGGGTTTTGAGCTGGGAAATGAGGTGTCCCCAGTTCTGAGCAACTTTAGAGGGATTTGAAAAGTGCTAAACACCTCCAAGCCCATGGTGCATTATTTAGAGACCAGTAAACATACATGTTATTGGGAAATCGATGTTGAGGTATCCTTCATGTGCATATAAAAAATGGGCATGTGACTTTGCTGGAATAGGCAATAACGATGAAGCTGTTCTGGTCCATCGTCTGAGGAGTAATCAGGGACTCTTAAATCCTGTGTATAGTTCAGCTGTCATGCACATGGACGAGCCATGCTCAGGGAAAGCAGAGATTTCCAGGAATTGTGGAGTGAGAAAATGAAAGCATGCAGCTGCGGTAGAGCTGCAGATGTCGCGAGCTAGCGACACCCGGTTTCTTCAGCCTGAGAAAAGAGCCGAAAGCATAAACAGCCCTCGGGGGAATGAATCAGTTCATCCTCCTCCTCCTCGCAGTGGCCTCACGCGTGTGAGCCACACAGCGCACAGTGGCCCTGACCAATGCCACTGATGCCCTCCTTTGGAAAATGGAGCCCACCCATGTCCACGTCCTTGGGATGAGGCCAAGGAGGGGTCAAAAGGAAATCAGCAGCACTAGCACTGAAGTTTGATAGTTTATTTTTATTTTAATTTTTTGAAACTGATCACAAAGCTCCTGAGCTTCCTTTTACCTCAGCCATTTGGGGCTTCTCCTGCCCCCAGGCCACCAGGCTGGGTATGCTGGCATGAGAAGGTGTGCAGGAGGTGGCCATCCCCTTCTGAGGTCCCAGTGGGCTGCAGGTGGGTGCCTTCCACCCAAACTTCACATGAAACATCATATTCCCAAGGTACCATGATTTGTGACTTGGAAAAGCCCTGGAAACGATGGGCTGAGGCCTCTGTTGGCCCCCAGGACCCACACAGCAGCAGGGCCAGGCTGTTTCTGCACAGATCCTGGACACTTACAGCTGCAATCAAAGGAACTCCTTACACCCACATTATTTCCAAAATGCTGAGTTGTGTGTGAAACCAAATGATCTGAAAAATTTAATTTGGAAATTAAAAAAAAAAAAAAAGAGGGTTACAGTAGTGAGTGAAACCATCACACGTTGGCAACACCCTGGTCCCTCCAAGTCAACCACAAGCACAGAGATCTCTAGTTTAAAAGGAGCAATAATCTCTGATCTATATTTTAAGACATTTAATAAGGGCTCAGAACTAAGAGGCCAGCTATATATCAGCAATGAATGCTGATATATTGCTTGGCTCCTCCAGCTTCATTTCCTAGGCCTGGACATTATAAAATGATGATGCAACTTCCAACATATCCGTAATGACAGCCTTGTCATTACTCCAGCACTGCAGGCCACCACAACATCTATCTTACAATTCATGGGAAAGATATGCCTATGTCGTCAAAGGTGCCAACTCTGGAGGCATTTAATCACATGGATAAGCACTCTGATTTCAACAGGCCTTCAAAAAATGACCATTCTGCGGGATTAGGGGACTCCATTTCCTAAGCAGGATGTCAAAACTATATATCTGTCCAAGCACATAACAGTCCACTGGGTTTTCTCATGCAACTTCTTCCAGCATAACATTTACTATTCACTGTCCCTTGCCAGACACATTGATATCACCCCCAAATAATTCTTCTACAGCAACCAGAGATCATTTGGCTGCAGCAGGTTGGGTTTCACTGGCTGCAATAGATATGTGGGGACTGTTTACCTAGAAGCACTACTAAATCAGTTGAAAGTAATGCAGTCAAGTGTATTTTATTCCCCGTGTATCCAACTGGAATGCTGTCTGATCCCATTGGTCCTAATGTCTAGGTTTCCATCTTCCCTGTTGGGTGAGCACCACCCTAAGAGCCAACAAGCCCCCGCTCAGCTAACCTAAGCCTTGGCTGAGCTAGTGGAGGATGCCAGAGCTGTCAGTAGGGTGAGGACTAACAGGGCTTCTCAGAAACCTGTATCTTGATGCCTTTCACACAAATTCATTACTTTATTCGTCAGTAAGCATGCAAAATACTTCAGCTCCATAGGTCTTGGCAAGGGGCTGTTGACTTGAATAGAGTTTCCATGGCAGCATGGCCAAGACCAGCATCAAGAATAGTGAGCTTTTTCATGCAAACGGAAATATTTACCTTTATTTACTTTTTGGTTTATGAGACCCTAAAAATACTTCAAATTTCAGTGCCTGCCTCTGTTTGTAGTTTGCCCTTTCATTAAATGGGATTTTCTTCAGTAGTTAGCTATTCTGCACTGGAAGTCTGCTCCTTCTTCTTTTGTGAAAGTAGAAGAGTAACTTAACCTGTGCAATTTTATCACGTCTCACCAGACTTGGTCAATATTTCTCTTGATATTCAGTCTACTAGCTGTACTTAGTGGTAATAATCCCATCTTTCCTTCAAGAAAATAAAATACATATAAAGAAGCTAATAGTTTTCATAACTGTAAAGAAGTTTGAGCAACGTGATCCAGCACATGCTAAACTTTACATTAAAAAAATAAAGTTTGAATCCTCTTATTAGTATTATATGATTTTAATGCCAAGCACATGAGTTTCAGTCCTCAGCTTTGGCAACAGTGGGTAGACCTATGAGCAGGATCCATCCCTTATACTGGCAACCGAAGAGCACTGGCCAGAGAGCAGAAGAGGTGGGACTGTGTGTTTACATCTGCCTTGCCAGACCTGTGCAACCCTGCACCTGCAGAGGTGATTACTCCTTTTAACAGTTTTATTCTGGCATGCAGCCCTTGAAAGTGAGCATGAGACTGTATCAGTTCCATGATGAGTGGCACCTTACTCTGCAAGCAGTACCCAGCAGCAGAATCCATCCCTCAGGGACTCTTTCCATTTAACTACTGGATGTCTCACTTTGCCTCCCCATTCCCTCGCCTGAGCTTCTCTCTCAATCCACATGCTGCTTCTAGTCCCAAAGCAAAAAGTGGGAGGAGATGCCAGCAACCGTATCAAGAGCTTAGTAAAATAATAGTAAGAAGGAAAAAATTCAAATAAAAATGAATATAACTAAAAATAATACTAATGATAAAATACACAATTAGAGAAACCCATCACCTGAAAAAAAATTGATTGCTTACAGACAATGGTAGCCCCCTGCTCCAGAAGCACCTTTTTGTGGAGGTAACACACATACAGCTTGTCACGAATCTGGCTTGCAAATCAAAGTTAATACTACAACGCCCCCTCTTTAAATCATTCGAAGATCCATCTGTGTAATGGCTCCTCAAGTGTAATTCCCTATTAAGAGGCTTTATCTGGAGAGATAAGCAGCTGGTTCCCATGTCACTAATTGCTGTCTGCTGTGATTTTAAAACATCTGCACCATTGTGCTCTTCATTTTCATATTCTAATCACCCTGAAACTTGAAAAAGGTACATCATTGATTGTTTCTGTGGGTTAATTAGTACACAGTCTCCTTGTAGAGACAATTTAAAGGCAGTCAGAACCTCAATCAGCAAGTTTGTTTTAAAAATTAATAACATCGGGAGTGTCTATGGGGATTGGCATCCACAGTGACACATCATAGTGTGTTCTGGGGACATACCATTCTTTGTTATCTTCTTCATAGGCTGGAAATAATTTCTTTTTAAAAGAAGAAAATAAAATAAAATAAAAAGAGGGAAGGCTTTCCTAAACGAATGATCACTTAGAATCAGAGTCTTGGGAAGTGCTTGCTTTTGTCTCAAGGCCACCCCTGCCTCTCCAGGGAGAACGAATCTCATCAAAACACTGTATAATACCTCGGTGTGGCTAGGAACTTGTAAGCCATTTTTGGTAGCAATTTTGGCAACTGGGAGCTGGCATCTCATTGGAAATCCGTGGGGTGAAGCTGTGACTGCTTGGACGTATGTGGACATTTGTTCTGCTTGCCACCTGGGTTGGCTAGAAGCTGGGTCACCAGGTGTTGTCTCCAAGCCATACAGAGAAGGATATTAGCTCAGGCACAGCACTCTGCTATGGCAGCGATATTTCATGCAGAGTGGACCTTCCTTGTAACCAGCCAGCTCAGAGCAAAGGCAGGCCTGAATTCATACCTGCTTTAACAAGCTTATGCTTGAAAGTACTCAGACAATGCCAATAACAGACCTTTGGTGCCTAGCAAAAGGTCAGCCTGAGATTTTCAAGACTGAATAAATAAATCTAGTGGCACTGAGGTTAAGTGGAAAATGCAATGGGCATGTACCTTCTGAAAAATCAGACTCTGTTTTGGTCCTTTGCAAGGAGGTCCTAAAAATTGGAGAAGCTGCACGTGATTTGTTCTTTTTGAAAAAGGTTTCTCTTCAGTTTCTGCTTCCTAGACATGCATGTAAAGATGTTACTGGAGAAGAAAACCCTTCGAATGGAAAAAAACCCTGAGATTTCTAGGCCCAGCACATGAATAAATAATCCTGGCTCAGCTCATACTTTTGCTCAAAATTGAGCATTTCCTATCGTGTCCTAATGGAACAGCAAACTGCTCACTGGAAGGCTCTAATCAGACCTACAGGTTGGAGATTTTTCATGTATTTTGGTGAGTGCACTGAACCTTCCTGGGGTAACATTACTCTGTAAATAAAAGACGCCAAGCCGAGGAGGCACCAGGTTCAGAGGAACTTAACTCTAGCTTGATGACTTGCAGGTTGAGCAGTCATTGACATGAAATGTCAATTTATAGGAAGGGCCTGTGATGAAGTCAGGCTAGTTCATAACAGCAAGTGTCTGAAATGGTTTTAGGAAGTCCTGTAAGTCATTGGTGACTCTAATCAGGGATGAGGGATCACGATATGACACTTTCTGGAAGTGGAAACACTAGTTATGTCTTCTGAGAAACCCCACTGAATCTGATTCACAACTGATGTAGGAGCTTTAATTCCAATTAAAATACTAACAGTAAACATGTCAGCAGGTATTAACATAAAATTAATCATTATAATCCCAAGCAAGGGTGATTTTCCAGAGCAGTTTTTCAAATTTATCGCTCCCTGAGTTTCCTCCTTCCACATCTCCCTGAGTCTTCAATAGCACAAAGACTGAACACCACCACGCTTACAGGAGGGAGGATCATTCATTAGACATCGAAAGAGAGGCAGGAATTAACACAAAGCTGCAGGGGGACTACTTGAGAGTAAGACACAGCATGGGGTGGGAGTGGGTTAATTAAAAGCAAAATATCACCTGCTTGTGTCCATTCACTGAACACAAACATCACAGGCTGTGGTGCAAGTCTCACGCAAATCAGGAGAATATTCACTGAAGCTGCTGTAGGTCCTTCCAGATTTGCACTCCCATTGTTATGTAGCTCTGTCTTCCCTGAGATATTTGTATAATTGTGTCAATACAGAGAAACTGAAGTTGCATTAAAATTCTTTTGAGAATACCTATCTAAAGCACTTAACCTTAAGGAAAAGACAAAGCAATGCACAGAGACTACTGAAGGGTCCAAAGATGCTCACGTGGTTGCAAATAATAATTTTTCATGCATTCCTGGTAAAGTGTCATGATTTGATAAATAATTCAGAAATTCCAAAGCTATTCCAAATTAATTTTGCTACCAGCTTTAAACCGGATGATTTGTACACTATTTCAGTCTTCTTCTGGATTTCAGACACTTCCATTTGCCACATACAAGGATTGAAAATTCTACTTAGGCAAATTATAACAACATATTGAATTTATAAAGGTAGGATTTGGTGCTGCGTGTCGATCTGCTCCTTACTAGTGGGATAGACCCATCTCTGCACATATTTTCTTTATCAAATGTTTAAACAACCCTGGTCTTTTCAGGGCTTTGTATTAAGCACTGAGTCTGGGAAAACTCTAAACAATGGGATTTTTCTGTCATCTCCAACAAAGAACCCATCACCACCAACATAACAATGCAGTTTAAATATCATGTTTAAGCATAACACAGTTTGCCGCCTCAGTTTGGGCAGCTGGGAGAGAACAATTGAGCACCAGCTAAGGTGGACTACAATGGGACTCATACAATTTTGCCCATTCATCTGGTGAGATAACCCTGGTTCAGTCCTTGTTTGGCCTCAAGCCAGTGCATAGATTTTTAAGTAAGCGTTTCAGACATTATGTCCGCAAAGCCAGGGCTCACAGAGCAAGACGCCTTTGCTAAGCTGCATGCTTTCGTTTGTCCAAAAGCCTTGCTAATGAACTTAGCAGAAGTGACATTAAGGCTTTATTATTCATTTATAAAACATACTTCCATCCCTTCAGAAGTGGCATAGTTCCGTGGAGCTCGACCTACTCTTCCTAGTGTGTAACTATGACATTGCACGCCCAGGCTTCTATCTCATCCTGCTCTTTGACTTTGCTCTGTAATTTCAAGTTGTAGAGAGCAATGTATATCTGTATAGTGACTTGGTCAAAAATCAAACAGCAGTAGCATCCCAAGATGGACTGGGACCTGCAGAAACATGAGCAGTAAGGGGTATCCATCTCCAAAAAGTTTGTGGTGTTGTCCAGGATGTTAATGCTTCAGCATGTCTCAGATTTACTAAACTGGAAATAAGGATGTTAGCAGCTGTGCACCGTAAGGTTCAGCTGTAATTTTTAAAAGCCTGCAGTGCTTAATTTGCATTGAAAGATTTCTTTTATCCTTCATTTAGTATAGGAATTGCAGTGTTACCCTGAATACTTTTTTTTTTTCTAAATGGTGGGGGAAATATAAATGGCTTTTCCGTTGAGGCCAGTGATTCTTTCCACTAGAGTTAAATAATTTGATTATAAATTGAGTCCTTAAATGTCAAGGAGATGCTGAATTCACCTGAAAACAAGCATTTAGAGAAGCTCATAAAAGCTGTGTGCTTCAGTCAGTTAGCTCATCATTCTTTTAGCATGCACTTCATTTAGCAGCTACTGACCGCCAGATTAATTCTTCTAAAGCATTCTGATTGCAGCTAAGGTCTAGCATGAAGTACTGCATGTGCAACAGCATTAGCGAAAAATCCAGAAATCTGCCAGAACATCTATCTGGTGTAGTTGGGTTAAAGTTCATGAAAATTTGTGGAAAAGGTCAAATATCCAGTGTCTTCCCACATCCCTGAATTAAGATCTGAGTCCTGTACCATGAATTCAGAGACAGCATCGCCTGTGCCTCCAGCAAATTCACCCTGAAAAGATGAACTTCAGTGATCTGCAGAAAAATATGAGAGGTTTGTTCCCTTTGGAAAATCTGGCTAAAGAGGTCATACGTGAGAAACTTCTGGCTCCACTGGTTACGTACTGAAAAGTCACTACACTCTATGCAAAGAGAGCAAATGGTGTGCTGTGTACCATCAGAGATGGGACAATGGACTCCCTCAAACAGCCAGTCTCAGACCAGACTCCCAAGTGGGATTCTCTTTTGTTTCACCAGTAAAATAATTATCTGCTGATGGAAGGGGATGGGAGCACACTCATCTTCCCTTGCACTGCATGCAGTCCTCCTAACTGTGTATGCAGTGAACCTGCCCCATTTGCAAAAGGCTACAGGATGAGTGGAGTTTCAGAAGCCTTCTCCTTCCAGTTTGCCTATAACCTGTGCCTAATTTTCACTGCTGTTGGCAGATAAAAAGCAATGCTTCTCCTTTTCCCTGGAAGCAGCAGCAATCCCAGGAGGTGATAACTGGGGAAATTTGCTGCATGTGTTGCAGATGTCAAAAGCATGGCAGACGTCTCTGTTTCTGGACTAGAGGTGATGCCCCTGTGACACAGCTGTTGAGGATTTTAGTCAATCAGATGATTTTAGTTTACGCCCCTAAGGAAGTCAGGTCTGAAGAAAGACACCCAGCACTTGCACCAGGGCCCCTGAGACACGGACATGTGCTATGAGGATGCTAATGCCCACCTGCAAGTCCTCTTTCAAGACCATAACAGTGGTGATTTTGGGCAGCAGCAAAATCACAAGCTGCCCTCGCTGAACCTGAGTGCTCTCCTGTAAGAACTGATTTTACCATCCCCTGGATTCAGCTCCCTGCGGATGCCTCTTCTACCCAGATGCTTTTGCAGGGTCCCCACCACACCCATAGCAAAGGCTTTCCCACTGGGGGAAATTGAACCAGCCTAGCAATGATGTTTCAGAGCAACAACAACAACAATGTAATGACATAAAATAGGTGAGGCGATGATGAGTGACTCCATATTTTTGGGGCATCGCTGTGCTTTTTCTGAATGACACATATCCCTGCTTTGATGTTCATCCCTCATCTCTCCTTCCTCCCCTCCCTCCTCAGCTATGGCAAAATCACCTTTACTAATAAACCTCCAGCTCAAATAGCAGGTTTTATTTAGTGCGCTATAAAAACAGTCATTTCTCAGATCATAAAAGGGACTCAACTGGACTGCATCATTTTGCTGAAGTGAGTTTTCTGGTGGAGCGATTCTCTTTTCTAAATGCCATAGTCCCCCACTACCTGTATTTATGTACCAAAATAAAATGCAATTTTCTGTATTTTATTAAGTGTGAATCTCCAGCGGAAATCCATTTGGGAGCTGAACCCAAGATTTAATTGTCCCTTGATTTTATACTTTCAAGACCTTCTCAACCATTTTCACAACAGCAGCACCAGGCTAATGACAGGGTTTTTTTTTTAAGGTACAGCAGCATTACTTAAAGGCTCTGACCAAATTTAGATTTGGCTGCTACACACATAAATCAACAGCAGCACAGACCAGAAAAGGAGAGGGCAGGTAACAGTGGTCTAGAAAAGAGGATTGCAAAGTACTCCAAACACAACTTTGTGCTTAAATGACCTCCCAAACTCCTCTAGCTTCTCACCTAAGAAATCAGGGGTAAAATTCAGCTTACTGAGTCCCCAGTCTCTCACCTGAATAGGCAGGTTGAATAGGCAGGTGGAAAGCCTTTTAATATAAATTCAGGCCTGGTATTAGCATCCAGAACAGCAGAGCTTGTAGCTCTCCTGGGTCAGAATTTGGCTGAAGATCTGGTCTGGAGAAACCCTTAAATTCTTGAACCTGTGCAGAAATTCAGTGATTTCTACGCACATGCTCCGCTTAGGAGTGGAGACATTGAGACCAGACAGAGCGACGGTGCTGTACTGCCAGCACTTCAGAGCATTGCCCTTTTAATTGCCCTTGTTCTAGTAACTCACCTAAGTACATTTCTTTGCTCTACACATGTTGACAAAGCAAAACCATTCCCAGCCCTATTATTGCTTCCTCTTAAGTGCTGACTATGTGCTTGAGCTGAGTAACTCTATAAAAATACTGACACAGAAGATACAGTCCCCCTATCCAAGCATCTTGGCACACAGGGTAAATCAAAAGCAGGCAGTACACATTTCAGACATCAGGGAGCATTTGTCCATTGCTAAGGTGACAAATTTTTGACTCTTTCTTTTCAAAATATAACTTATTCTGAAGTATTAGCATTGGAAGAGTTGGCAGAAGGTAAGTGTTTCCAAGAGCTACTTGAGAAGAGAGAGGGAGATCGGCTAAAGCACAGGTGAACCTGGTGTTATAAGCATCTGAGATACACATCAAAGGGACTGAAAATATACAGGAACAAGAGTGCTATACAAAGTCCTTCAGTTCAGCAGATATACAGGGTTTGAAGCTGAAGCTAGAAAAACTAGATGAGAAACATGGCTCACATTTTTAATAGGGGGTATAAATAATCATGCAAACAGCTTATCATAGCAATGGATTCTCTGTTACTGGAAGTTTATTTTAAATCAAGGCTGGGTGTTTTTCTAAACAATATGCATTAGTGACGACAGCTATTGGACTTGTAACAGGAATACCTTTAGGCAAATCCCCTGGTAGGAATCATGCAGGAGGTTTGACTAAGTGATCACATTCTTTCTAGCCTTAAAAATCTGTGACTATATACCCTCTCTATATCCTCCAGTGTTTTGTCCAACATGGTGTTAAGCAATTCCAGCAATGTGTCTTCAACCCCTTCCTCTGGGAGGCTATATCCCAGCGTAATAAATCTCACTGTTCAGAGTCTCTTCTCTCTTCCTCTGGAATAATTTCCATCCCTAGACATACCTCAGTTCTGGATTCATCCCAACAATTCCTCCTCATCCTTGGCACCAAAAAGAATATTTCACATTTTTTAACAATTCATTTCACTTGCCATATTCCCTGCTGCTGTAAAGCGGCGTGTCCCACTGGTACAACACAGTTGATTTCTACCTCGACAAGCCCCGTGAGATATGGTTCCCCCCAGAACAAGAATGGGCAGTGTTGTAGCACACATGGTTCTGCAAATGCAAATAATGCCAAATGCCAACGGCTCAATGCACTCAGGCCACCAGCGTGGCACAGGGGAAGTTACTGTGATTCCTGTTGTCACTCCTCTGTGCTGGTTGAGCATAGACTTTCAAGAGGTAAATATATGTGAAAAATTCCTCCAGACTGACTTTGTCCTCACCAAATAGCCGAGATCTGGCCCTGAACTTTAAGAGGAAGAACCAAGTCCAATACCCAATCTAGATCTAAGTCTCACAGGTGTTTGTAAAACAGCATGAAATCAAAACCTGTGGATCTGAAGCTATGAAGAACCCTGGAGTCAGATTTAGGCATTGGCTGCTTTTTTCCTTTCTTTTTTTTTTTTTTTTTTCCCTTCTGTTTTAAAGATGGAAAAATGTATTGATTTGGTCTTTTCTGATTTAAATTTCTCTACTGTTTTGTATGCTGTATCACAGTCTGAAAACATGAACCCAAATGCAAACCTCTGTTGGAGGTCTCTGCTTCAATCTAAATGCCACACTTGGTGTTCCAAAGACTGTTTGGGTTTTTTTAGGGTGTGGGGGGAGAAAAAAGATCAAAAGATAAATCTCAAACCACTTTACAAAAAGGTTGCATATGTTGAAGTCATTGGTGTAAAGGCTATTCAGTGACTGCTTTAAACATACTTCAAATAAGAAAAATCTACTGCACTCTAGATAAAGCATTTACTTATTACTAAATAGTTATTATTTCTCTTTGTGCTTTTACCTCCCTTTGTTCTGTTTTCCACTAGATAATGCACACACTTCTGCACAGTCCTCCTTTAAGGTTTTATCTCAAGGATACATGTATATCTATTTTCTGCAACCAGACAGAAAAACCTGAAATCAGTGCAGATTCATCACCCACCCTGCACACGACCTTATCAGCAGTTGCGATGGGTGGCCCCCATGGAATACTATGGAAAGGGCAAAGCTGGAATACGTGCACTTTAAAGTGCCAGAGACTTTAGTTTAGTGTGTAGCACTTGTAATTTCTGCTGCAGACTGCTCAGCTTGTTATGGATATCTGAGAATTCAGGTTTTCCCTGATGAGAGGTCATGAGATTTATTACAGTAAATTTTTTTTTGCCTTTTTTTTCCTCCTGGGGTAGGTAAGGTGTAATTGAGGGTGCCAGATACTTGCATGTGTAATATCTCCAGAGATGACATGAGAAGAGAAATAAAGCTTCCTGGCACTCCTTTCCCCACACGTAACATATTTTGCATTTACTCTTACTGATGAAGGGAATATTTAAAGAGAAGCCAGTGCTGTGCACAAACGCTAGGCTTCGGTACAAGAGGTATGATAAAAATATTGACCTACATTCTTCCTGCCCCATTGAGGGACACATTTAGGTTTGTCAGACTGACAAGGACTCAGGTGGATAGACTGCAGCAGTAGGTATTAAAAATGAAGTTTTTAGTCTCATCAACATACATGTTTCCATCTGGTGGGATCTCCTTATATCCAGAACAGGCAATCATTGCTATCAGCTTGCATGCCCTTCTCCACCAGGAACCATGGATATACATTTTGTAAAAATACTACTTCAGTGAGTAAAAGCAGTGTGTTTGTGTGTACATGTTTGGCAGGGGGTTATAAACTGATGAATAAACAAGTAACAGAAGTTTATTACATGTGTTTTCTATCATGGTCTTCAGAATGACATTCCACATCATTCACACGAAGCAAAAAGACCTTGCTGGTATCTAAAGCCTATCTTCAATAAATCTCAAAGCACTTCATGAAAGAAGTAGGAGACATCATCCTGCACACTACAGATAGTAATACTAAGGCTCTGTGATTTGCCCAAGGTCTTTCCATATTCCTTCACCAGTGCGAGGAGAAGAATTTAGGTTTCCTCACCCTCGCTTTTGCCAGTGCCCATGAAGGTTCCCCTGACCAAGGCCCCAGGTCCATGTTTCCAAGGCATTTTACAATTTAGATGAACATGACTTCAAATAAATTAATGTCTGGCTGAAGTGCAAACAAACTTATCCTTTGCTATACGAGTCTGCGCATGTCATCAAAAATGGCCATGGGTATCACAGATACAACTGGAATCCCCATTTGCCAAAGGAGAAACATGGGTCTGTGTTTCAGCACAGCAGGCACCCTTTCGCAGACATACAGCTGGGATTTGGGGAAGTCTCAGACATACAAGACTATGATTTCTATGCTGCAAACCCATGAGTGAGTGTTTTTTAAGACCTTCAGTTTTGTGCTGATATTAAAATGGATTATCCATGCATCTGTGCTCACAGCACACCTGCAATGCTCTACCTGCCCCTCTCTGTGCATGTGTCTGTGTCTGAGTGTGTTGGTGGGCATTTAATTTTAAAAAAAGGCCTTTTTTTCTCACAGAAAGAAGACCCAGAGTGTTGGGAAGATCCCCAGTCATCCACCCTTGAGGTAATTACACCAGGAAAAGCTATCAGGTCTATCCACTTCTCATCAAGCAAAGGACACGGTCACAGGCAAGAAGTGACCTCGTGTTTCTGCTGCTCAAACTCCCAGCAACCCACAGGAACTTAAATTAGAACATGTGAAATATAATTAGATTTCCTTCCCTTGCAGACTTTCCGTGCTTCTCCTGTCTGAAAAGGAGGGGACACTTCAGACAGAGGCTGCAGCTCAGCAGGGCTGTGTGCTGCTCACCAGGGTTTTGCTTTGAGAGAGATAGGAAAAAGGCTGCGATTAAAGCAAAGCCTTTGTGCTTTCAGCTCCTGCCCTCCAGAAACAGAGTTTTTAGTTAGGAATCACAGAAAGTAAATTATGGAGTTGGAGGTAAAATAAGAAATTCAGGTCAGGATTCAAATCCAAGTTAGCTCCACATGACTGAGTTGTTTGTTACCAAGGTTGTAGCTTGGAGCGACCTGGTCAGGTATGAGATCAGGTTTGGAATGACACCTATTAAAATATTGTGGGAATTCACCCTCCAGCCCCATCTGCAGAAAAGCTTGGTGAAGCTCATCAGTTGGAGCAGAGTACTCGCAGATCATGGCTCTGGCCACCAAACTCTGACCAACACCTGGTTTAGGAGCCTTGGTTCCCTCTACAGTCCATGAGGCCTCCAGAATGGACATCAGAGCATGCTAACTCACTCCACTGACTATAGAGAGCACCTGAGCAGCTAATTCAGGCACCTAAATTAGACATCTAAAGGGAGGCAGGATGAATACAGCCCAATTTACATCGGAGTCCCGTAACACACATTTAACCCCTTTCCTGATGCTCCATATCAGACTCAAAAGGGCTGAACCGTGCCTTTACAAAAGTCTTTCGCAAACATTTCCTGACCAATAAAATGTACAGACACCCAACCTGTTCCTGAAAAAGCTTTCAAGATTTCCATCTTTTTTTTTTCTATTTTTTTTTTTTTTGCATATAGATCATTGAAGCTCTTTGAAAACATTTTGAATACAGTAAGTTGTGATTCATTTGAGGGTTGCCTAATGTCATCCCTCCTGCCTGAAGCAGAGAATTTTTCATTCCTCACCATCAAGCTATAACATCACAAAGTCTTAATTTGAATTGTTCTTGAATGAAAGATTTCTCTTTCCTTTTTGAGGTAAACCATGGAAGAGCAAGGAGATCATCTTGGATACACCACAGTCTCTGTGTCTTTTCTTCACTGTTACCAGGCAAACAAAAGTATTTCAAAAACAAAAAACAAACAAACAAACAAAAAACCAAAACCAAACTTATGCACACAATTCAAATTTAAATCCAGTCTTTTTTTATAAGTTAACCGTCAACATTTCCTGGTACTCTTCCTAAAAATGCCACACTATACAAATGGGCATTTGAAAACAGAAAATCTGTTACCAGGATTCAAGCTGGTCATGCTGTTCAGATGACCACACTTCTAGCTTCTTGTTCAAACTTTTATTCAGTCTTTTGAGGTTTGCTCATCAGTAAAATTTCGGGTTTTGGATATTCTGTAACCACAGGGTACAACAGCTGACCACAGGAAGAATACAACTCAGCCAGCTGCCCGCTGCCCATGGAGCAGCACCATCACCTGCCTCTGGGCATCCTTTGCTCCTGCTTCTTCTGTAGGTTATTTCCAACAAGAGCACCTCTGCTCCATTTGTGGTGCTTCCACAGAGGCTTCATCCCATCACCACACCTTTAATGAGCGGCACATTACTCAGCCCTCTCAGCCAAGTGCAGACAATGGCTGTGAGACTAGAAAGGCTTTCCTCTGCTGTGATTAAATGTGGTTTGAGGTAGGCACACTCTGCTCTAGATGGGTTTTTGACTCTTGGTCACTGTTCCCCAGGCTTATGGGTTCAGCAGAGGGGAAAAAAGAACATATCATTATGAAAAGTGACACGGAGAGAAAACTGTCTAATGTTAGACATCTAACCTGAGCGTGGTGAGGAGTCTCACCACCCACATGGTCAGTGGATTTTTACCACATTGGTGTTAGATGAAGCCTTGGCCTTACTTGGACATCCTTTGGAGGACTCATGTCCCCTCTTCTTTCTTTCAATTACTAAATTATCATTCTTGTCTCTTCTAGCTCTTTAACCTGTAAAACACTCAGGACTGTGGAAGAAAGCATGGTCTAACTGATCAAGGAGTTTGCAGATCATGGTTGTGTTCTTGTATCTGCCACTGACTTCAGCATTCCCTAGTCTTTGATACATCCAGGGACAGTCTTCTGTAGTGTGATTATTGGGCAAAACTGAACCAAAAATTTGGCAGAGTCTTCTAACTACTAGCATTATATAAATATTGATCATGATTTTAGTAAAGATGTTTCAGAGTTTTTTTCCAATTCTAGGGGAGGCCCTGCTGAAATGAGGGTGTCTGCACTATTTCCTTAGAGGAACACAGACTGAAAAGCATTAATTTAAAAGGAAAAAACAGTGGATGAAACTCTTTAAGTTTTGACCATCTCAGCTCATCACCTTCTCTGAAGGCCCTGCCCCATCACAAAGCACATAACTTAAGGAGATCCCCTTTCCAAGAAAATAAGGGGACCGGGTCACCAAGTTTAAGCTCCAGTGATCTGATTTCCACTCCTGTCAGGGCAGCAACACCAGGACCCAGATGAGCTATCTTTCCCCCACTGTCAGGTGGGTTTGTCTGGCACCAGGATCCCTGACCAGTAGACAAGCTGCAAAGTTTAGCTGAAGTTTGTGCTATGCTTGTTTGTTGGGCAAGCAGCAAGAGCTAATGTAATGTAATGGTTAGTGAAATGAAGGAAAAAAATCTAAAATTTCTTCCTTCTAATAGGAAAGAAGTTTGGCCCTTTCAGGAAAACAAGGCTTAATGCAGGAGTTAGTGAGGGAGCCCAAGAGGCATCAGAGCAGCACAAAACCCCTTCTGAAGCACATAAGAGGGGTCATAGGTGCCTGTTTAAATTTTCTGCCCACACTACAGTAACATGGGCAGCAAACAAAGCCAGGCTGCTGTCTAACAATCTTGTCTCAGAACCAGCGACGGTTTGGGGAAAATAACTGCAAAGCTATGGTGTAACTCAAATGAAAACATGAAGGTTACTAGGGATACGAGGAGACTCATGGAGTAATTAAATAACCAACAGACACACACACCCACACACACAGCCCTCATTTACTCAAAACCCTGACAGTTGTTTATTGAGAAGTAGGTGTTGACGGTTCACTTGTCTTGGATGGATTTCTCCCGGAATAAACACCAGTGCTTTCAAAATGCCTGATCCCATTTTCTTGTAAAAGAAAAAAGTAAAAAAAAATAAAATAAAATAAAAAAAATCCCACAGACACTATATACAGAGCGGGTATCATTACTGCTGTGTGCCGTGGAGAGGGAACTCCATGTATGGGAAAGATTGAACTACAAGAGTGTTTTGGAAAATGAAGAGTTATTTCGCAATAGGCCATGACATCTCCCTTGGAGAAAACTTGCCCAGATTCTGCAGATTACTTTGCAGATGGAAAAGGGACAATGTGTGATTGCAATATACTCTCAGATAAAGTCAAACTGGACTTGATCTAGAAACTTTCCCTACCCAGGGGGCCAACACTGAACATTGAAGGCATCTATCCTTCTTTAAGCTTATCTTTATATTCAAGTGCAGGTGTAGTCGATAACATCAGTGTAGTCCCCATTGTAAAACAGAGCCCACTGAATGCCAAAAGGCTGAGCAAAACTTCCCTTCTCAGTCCTGCCGCTGTGCTATCAACAGCTGAGGAGACGGCTGGCTTTTCACAACACAAATAGGAGGAAAGGGATGAAATGAAAGGAAATTCAGGCTTAATATTAGAATCTGCTGACAGCGAGATGTATTAAGTTATAGGGCAGCCTACAAATGCAATAGGAAGCTGTTTTTTTGAACACACAGGACTAGAAAAAATAATAGTGAATGGAGAAAATGCTACAGGGAACAACTGTGCAATGATAGGAAGAGAGACATCACGGTGATCTATCTACATCTTTCCCATTCTACACTTCCATGTTTCTGCAGTAATCCCAGAGTTTCTGCTGTTTGCAGAATTTTATTGCACGTAACCAAAACAAAGCTACTCCGATACAGGTCTGAGAAATCTCTGATGGTCATAAGGGGCAAACCCAAGGATATGTAATGTTAAGCAAGCGTGGATTTCTGTAACTACACTGAGCTGCTGGACCAGAACTTTGGTGTGCTTATAAGCCCACATTTACAAGTCTCTAACAGAGGTAAGTGCCTTTTAAGGTTCCCACTCCTAACTTGCCTTGCATTAGAAACGTAGGTACATTAATCCAGGGCATGGTCTATGTTTGCATTGTCAAAGTCTGTAGCAAGAATCAGTCCTAGATAGAATGAGACTTGTTAGCAATGCTCCAGACACTTGTGATTCTTCTCTCCTTATTCTTTTACTTGGCTTCAAGTGCTTTTAAAACCACTCCTACCCATACATCACTTTCTGGAAACATGCATTAGCAAACCCATCTGAAGATACTTCTTTTGAAGGTATCATTAAAACCTTACACATAATAAAATTTAATTTTTGCACTGGGTGAAACCATTTCGCCAGGATGTTGCTAGGTTTGCCACACTCCCTGACTTACCAGTCAGAGCAATCAAGCAAATAAGCTATCATCTCATGCACACGTTTAAACAGGACTTATACACTTGTTACGTGCGTTCTCCAGGGGACCTTTTAGATTCTGTTTTGTACACAGTGCAGCGTGGTCTTTCAGTGGTGTGAAATAAAAAGGTTAGTGCCACGGCAAAAGTTCCAAACACAGAAAATGGCTCAGGATGTATAAATAATTAAACAGTGAGCATTTAAAACATGAGCCATTAAAAACAGCCTTTGTGCAGCAAAAAATAAAAAAAAAAAAAAAAAAAAAGAAACTGTAGGATGCAAGTTAATCTTTCATAAGGCAAACCTTCAGATGGTTGCTTCTTCACGGACACTTCACAGTGCTCTGTTTCCTTTTGAACCAAGCATTCGTACAAAAAAGCGTTTTGACAGTCCCACTAGGATGCTCATCCTCTGTGTTCAGAGAGAGATTTATAAAGATCACAAGGCAGGATTGTGAATATAATGATCCCAGGGATTAGCCTTTCTTCCAGCTATGGTAGGGCAGTCCTTTGGATATATCTGAAATCAGAGAGGGGGTTCTTGACTGTGAGCCAGCGTGCAGCTTTCTTCTCACTACCACTGTCCCTTCCCCACCTTCTCTCATGTGCTTGCAATACTTTAAATACTTAAAAGTTTAAAGCGGTCATATGTTAGCTATCACCCTCCCTGTCAAGGGAAAATGAAGAAATCTTCTTTAAGAGTCAGTGAACTGTTGCTCCCAGTCAGAGTGGATCTACTACACAGAAGTGCTGTTAAAGTATTGATAAAGGAGCATATTTAACCTACTGGAAAATCAAGCCCAAAAGATAAGAAAAAGCCTATTCAGAGGAAAGAAGGTGTTGTGATTAAGAAACTGGATAGGTATTTAGAAGACCTCTTATTTCCTTTTATTCTCTTATACACTCTTTGCCTTTGATCAAGGAACTTGATTGTTACCAGCCAAAACACCAGAAGAGGTCAGCTCCTATTTGAGAGTGGTTTTAATAGAAGCTGGGCTCACTCCCTAGTCAGGATGCCTGATTTAGGAACATAGAGGCATTTCTGTGGTCAGTAAGAGAGAAAAAGAGGCACTTCCATAGGGTGACTAGGCCAATGAAAAACCTAACTTGTGCTCTAGAGGTTCATGGGCTATGGCTGGAGTCTAAGGATAAAAATAACGTTATCAGAAGATGATGAGACTTTGCAAAATGTTGTCCCAAATGCTGTGGGGTTCTGTCCAAAAAGGGTAGAAATAATAATCCTTCCCTTCTCTTGCTGCATACCCGCGTTTTCGCTTAAGCCTATAAGCTACGAGGAGCAGGACCTGTCTCTCACAGTGTTTACCACAACAGTTGAACTGCTTTAGTTCAGGTCTTCTCAGACTATCTGAATATAGTGGAGACACACACATTTAACTGAATTAATTGCTTTAACCCCTTGCACCTGAGGACTAAAAGAAACGTCAAGAACATCGTAAAAAGAGTTGAAATAGTATCATTCATACAAGAAGAGCAAACTAGCATGCATGAAGAACTGGGTACTACCTGTCAATATTTCCCCAAATTTTTATGCATGTGAAACTTTTAAATAATCACATTGGTTTAGATAAGATGTGTAGTAAGTATATATAATAAAACGTGTAAAAGCTTGTCATAAAAGCAGTACACTGGCAAAGACAAGAACCTAAAAGATCTCATGACTGGATGAGTTTGTGAGCATGACCTCAATTCAGTCCATTTCTGCAAACAGATTAATGGTATGGACTTTAATTACATGGTCACATACTGCTCTTCTGCAGTACCTGCTTCACCAAGTGCCTGTGAGAGGTTTTCATTCCTGTAACTTTATAGCACATTAATCATGGGTGATGAGCCCATGATTCAGTTATGCAAGTCATCCCAAATACATACTGACGAAATCTGTAAACCACCACCCAGCACCCATACTCTGATTATCCACCTGTGTTACGGATTAACTATTTTTGGATTGTTTTAAAGAGCTCTGAGGATATTTAGTGGTTTTCCAGTAGCACAGGGTTATCTGAACCACCATCCCCATAATACCATGTGGTTATTTCTGAAAGGCTCAGTAAGGAAAAATGTGATGGTCCAATATTTAATGCCATCAGGAGTGACCTAGGGCAACCTTCTGCATGGAAAAAAACTACCACAGGATCTTTAGACACAAGTCACATCGAACTACAAAATGTAGATAACCCTTTATGTGGTGTTACAAAGCCCCTAACTTTGTGATCCATTTAAAAAACATAAACTCTGCGACAGTTTAATACGTTTTTAAAAATCTCATTTATACAAGGCAGAATGTTGTTCACTGCAATTTTATATCTATGTGTGCACAGACAACGTGGTCAAGATTTGGAGGGCATTTCTTTTTTAAAAAAATTTTTTATGTTTGGTGCTGGGTAGGTAAAAGGAGGTTTTTCTAGGAATAGCAGATAAAGTAATAAAAAGCAAGGACAAGCAGATTTACTGTATTTTGCTCCTATTCATCATACAGACATGTATACAGGTTGTTGCAACTATCGGTGTTATTCTTTCTTGTTAGTGGCTTGAAGTCCACCGCTCACTGAGTCATAAATATTACATTTGGAAGGACCTTTCAGGCCATTCAAGCTACCCTCTTGCAATAGTTACAATGGTTCCTACTGAACATTCACAAGCATAATTCAGTTATGCCATCAAAAGGGTCATTTGCCTTCTAATTACCACGGAAATAATGCAACGGACCACTAGTTCTTCACCACAACACATATATGACGCTCCAGTATACTCCAGTATATACACACATATATTGTACTTGTCAATATAGTTCACTGCTAAAATACGTCCAGCCATGAGTACATTGTCCAATAAACTGCTGATCTAAAGTCTCAAACTTCCTATGTTTTAAAGACTAATTGGAAAATGCAGGGAGAGTTAACAGCAGCTTTTCTTTGAAGAGTACTGATAGTTAAAATAATATGCTTTCAAAATTCTGTTTTACTAGGATTTTAGAGGGGGAGGAAATAAGAAACAATGGCTTCGAAGTAATTAATCTCAGAGAAAGAAATTAGACCAGGGTTCATATTTTACAGTGATTTACATCTTGTGCAACCCCATTACATTTAATGGGACTACTGAAGGTCTGTGTCAACATGGAATGTGACTCTTCAGGCTTAAGTGCCATGATTCATGGAGTGGGTTACAGTGGTCACTGTTTTTAGGATAAGACTTTATCTCCTGGGACTACTGATAGAGACTTTAGTTTTATTTCTCTGGGGTTTTGTTTTTCCCTTTGTTTGCTTCTTTAGGAATATTCAAGGGGATTAACCAGTCTGTCAGATGACCATATTTCATGTCTTTTGCTGTCAAAATTATTTTAAATGGAGTACCTGCACTCCTGGCGTGTATAATGCCATGTTTTTGGATAGCACACCACTTTATTATTGATCTTATAGAATATGTAGCACTCAGAAGGGAGCAGTACTGCCTGCAAGTGAAAACTAAAGGCTAAGGCCAAGAAAGGCAGTATGTTATAAATACATGTGGTGATATTCCCTCTTTTAACTTCTATTTGTTTTCTTGCCTTTTTTTTTTTTTTTTTTTAATCCTACAAGGACCCAAAATGAGTCTATGTGGGCTTATATATATTTTCTTCCTGTAAAGATTTATAATATGTAACTACTACTGTGGATGAATAAGAGCTGCTACAGAGCTTTTGACATTTTTGAAACAACGGACTGCATGAATATATTTGAGATGCTATTGAATGAAAGGTTTTGGTCTTTTTTGCCATCCCTTAGGAGGGTTTTAAGAGTATAATGAATATTTAACATTTCTATTCTGTTTTTATTAGATTTGTACCACCTTAAAAATTACAAGAAGCACTTACTGCTTTGTCCCATACACTTTTCCTGGCTGGGACTCTAAACTGATAGACAGCATTTAGAAACCATTCTGAAAAGGGAAAAATATTTTAGAAAAACTAATTCAGATTACTGAAATACCCTGAAATTTATAAATAATTTTGTGGGATATTTCATAAACGCAGTTTCTAAGGAGGACTGTGAGCACATTTCTCACCTGAAATGCAGTACACAAGGCCCATTCCCTTCCAGGAGTTTCCATTCAAAAGGAAAAAGAAAAAAGATCTATAAAGTCACTTGTGTTTTGCATAGAAACTAATGCGTACAGGAAACAGATATTTAGCTCTCACCCATTTTTTCTGTAAGGGTTGGTGAATTACAATGGAATATTCCAAAGGAAACTATACTCAAGTCATGCCTGTGCCGAAGCACTTTCTATTTGAGACTATTTTGGCAGCTGCTAGAAGCGCCGTGTCCTTTCTCTAGGTGCAGCAACTATGTGGGAGTGGGATGAAATCTAATCTGGGAAACTCTAAATTAGGGCATGCCTGCAGTTTGTGTTTAGCCTAGGCTCTTAAATTTGCTTTTGTCCAGCTATGACTGCTGTCATGCAAAATCTTATTTCAGAAAAGCTTATTTGTACTTTGTGCTTGCAACTCCTTGACCAGAAGAGGATATACATACAAATACCACCTTTTTGGTGTACCACTGCAGAAGACTATGGGTATCCCCTCTCAAGTGGTACCTGAGTGCTCACTGCCTTTCAAAACAGAAGTAAGATATTACAGGTGTTATGGAAAGACTATTTTTATCTCCCAAACTCGACACCAGCTCATTAAAATCCAGGCAAAAGAACCGTCACACCAAACACAGAGGCTTAAAGCATTTCTATGTCCCTTTCCATTTCAGATGGGACGTGTGTGCTTTTGATTGTGTTACAGCATTTATCCACCACCTTCCTAAATACACCTAAAAAGATCTTCAAGGCTCAGTTTGAATCTCCTGCCCTCTAACAGGGTGTAGGACCACTCTGCAGTTGGCTTCACTCATCCTTTATTAATGGTTTACCTTTCTCCCTCCTGATACCTCCCAGTGTGAGCACAGAAACCCCAGCAGCTCTGTGACCTTTGCAGAGGGGGAAGAGAGGAGAAGAGAGTTTAGAGGTGGGTTTGATCTACTCCGCAAACACTGACCACACTGCGAAACAAACAGCTGCAAGAAAAGACAAAGAAGGTCTGAGAACGGAAACCAATATATTCTGAAAGCTGGGAGCGGTTAAACGCGATGAAGAGCCACAGCAGCTGACAGGGAGGGAGCGGGGAGCTGGAGGAGGGAACGCTCTGTCACATGCAGTCGGCATATTATCATTTTTCAATACTCACATTAAGAACAACCAAACCACAAAGTTTCATAACTTGTCATTTAGCTTAAGGGGGGAAGAATAAGAAGAAGATAAAAAGAAAGTTAAAAGAGGAATAATAAAAACATCTCTGAACCACAGAGAACTGCAAGGTGACCTTCAAAAAAAATCTGGGGTGAGCAACCCATTTCTTGTCTTCAGATGTCATTCGTTTCTTAGCTTGCTCTTTGCAAAGGAAGGACGAAAGACCTTGAGTCGGCTGCAGGAAGATGAACAGAACAAGGACTTTCTGTTTGTACTTCTGTGTTCCTCTTTTTAAAATAATAACAGTGAATAGCATGATCAGAAGTGACTGCCTGGGGGATTTTTTTCTTTCAGTTTTTAGTGCACTTCTCTCCCTGCTGAGTGAAGGTTCCATGCAAGTAAGTGGAGAGTTTGCACTGAAGAGACTGAACAGGGGAAATGGCAAAATTGATTGCACACCCATCAGTTTGCACACAAGCACTGCCAAGTGCCTGGAGTACACAACCCAAAAAAGAGAACAGCACATTGTGTTCTCTTGAACTGGTTTAACTTCTCGCTATCTTAGGCACTGCTTGTAATAATTGCTCATATTTAAGATACAAGTCTGATTTTTCACTTAACCTTCCCTTGCTCTTCTATCGCAGTTTTAATTCTTAGATCTTAGGAACCTCAGGAGTGTCAAGATCTTTGATGGCATTTAGGTGAGGAAATGGAGGTGCAGAAAGATGATGTCATTTGGTCTATATCTCACCCGTCCCATCAGGGAATAATCTTGCAATCTCATTCAGACCTCACAAATTCCAGTCCCTGCTTTTGCAAATTGCTATCACTTTAAGATATGCATGCGTAATAAGATATAAACTGTCATGGCTTAGGATGTAAGCCAAACACTGAGGGGGGGCAGTGGATAAGAAGTTATTTTTCTTATGAGCAAATTATAATTACGATTATTGTCTACTATGTGGTTTCTTGTACGTTCCTTTGAAGCATCTGGTGTTGGCTACAGTCAGTAATTGGAAGCTTGTAATAAGACAATAAAGAGACTTTGACTGTTGTAACAGTTCATGTGTTCCAATGTTTAATAAATCTCAAGAGTTAAAAAACAACAACTCATTTACTCAGTATCTAGGAAGCTCTTGTCAGTGAATGAAGGTCAGCTTTTGTCGAATTCAACCTTCCATTGGGAATAACAGAGAACGGTTTAGAACCTTATACCCTCATTATAAATGTTCACTTTCTGAATATGAACCTATTCATTTAGCAACGAAATAAAATCTTTCTTGTTTCCCTGCCACTGCTCCCAGCTCTGTCCTCCAGGTGCAGCGGAGTCTCTGAATATAAGGCACTCAGCCAAGAATTATGAGACAGTGTTAAGCACCTCCTGGACTATGGAAAATGTTCTGTATCTCCCACGATGGGGTTAGCACCTCACAGGACATATGCACCATCACGGGATAAAAGCTATTATTGTCTTGTAGTAAATATTTCCCACTGTACAGTAGCAATGACACACCTGAGTCAGAAAAGCAGTTAGCAATGAGAAAGCATCTCAAGTCATAAAGAAGTCTGAATGGTGGTGCCTGTCTCCATGAAGATATTGGTATCTTCAAGACGTGTAGATGTGGTGCTTAGGGACACGGTTTAGTGGTGGACTTGGCAGCATTAGGTTTATGGTTGGACTAGATGATTTTAAGGGACTTTTCCAACCTAAATGATTCTATGATTCTGTGATGCTAATATATCAACTTGAACTACTCCTTGAAGACGGGCCATGATGCTTTCTCACACACTTTCATATCCTCAAGCCAGCTAACAAATCTCACTAACTTTTTCCAATTTTCCTTTTTGTTGGAAGAAGGGTACAATCTCAGTGACTAAAAACATGAATGCTCCCAGTTTAAAACCAAACAAAATTAAAAGATTTTCAGGAGAAAAAAAAAAAAAAAAAAAGGGTTAAAAATATAAAGAGATTTCTGCACTTCTCACAGTCTATCAGTCCATAGTGAGTTCTGGCAAACTGGGAAAAACAAATGTCACTTCAGAGCCAAGGTTTCACAGGCCACCCTAAAAGCTTCAGCTGTTTATTTCCTGATAAAGAGACCCCTTAGGCATTTTCTGTACCTGTGCTGCAAAGTGAACTCCTGTTGACGTCAGTAGAAGTGTGTCATGGAGGAGAGGAAACTGCACTAAAAGGCCTCTGCTTAATGGGACAGTGAATTTTCACAAGCAGAAAGCATGTGTAAGCTCCAAAAGTGCAAAGTTTCATCTGTATCCACAGTTCAGGTCAGTCCACAGTGATTTTACCCCAGACAACCTTTGCACAGAAAACTCCATCACAGCAAGATTTGTGCCTCCAAGGGAAGCAGCAGGTTAACGCTCACCTCAGCCACCATACTACCATGGGCACCCTGGGAGGAGCTGCAACAGACAGAAAATTCACCACTGGCTGAAGCAATACACATACCATCATGTCAGCAACAGCTGGATGTGGCAAGACTATCATGGCCCCCATAATTGGAGAGGATCAGATTTCTCTGCAGCAACAAGTGGGAACCAGAGGACGGCTAAACATTCTGTGGTACAGGGTCACGGGAGCCTGAAAATTGCATAGGAGAAGAATCAAAAAGAGCTGTGTAGTAATGACAATCCTGTTCGTTCCTGTGCCGTCTGGTTGCACCATTACTGCTCCACAGATCAGGCTGCCCTTGCATAGTGATACAGGCAACATATTGCTATCTTCAGGATCAGTGGTGCAGAGACCCAATCTGGGCATGGTGTCTGCAACAACACATGTTTACCCAGCCCCTCTACTTCACAAAGCTTCTGAAATTCAAATTTATCCAAACCAGTAAGATATGCTACGATTGCTTGGCCATCGCTTAGGTGGACAGCAGCAGCTGTTGGACACTCAAGAGGAACTATCCAAGAAGATAACGGACCAAGAGAAAGTAGCCTGGTAACAGGCAACTGGCAGGGACTGAGGCTTGCTGTACGGCCGTACTTGACCTCTCTGCAATTATATAAAGAGTAATAAACTCACTCTGCCTTAGGAGTCCTCCGTCTACTCACCGATGCACTACAAAGCTTCCATGCTAGTATGTGGCCCAAGGTCAACCACCACTGCGATCCAAGCCATCTTGCAGCGTGAACATGGCGAGGGTATCTAGGACACATCTCCCTCTCTGTGGTCCATAGAAAGACAATGACTTTCCTGTGCTGAGGACCCTGCCAGAGGCACCCACCCCTTCCCTTGATGAGGGAGAGCATTTAAGGTGATTAAGCCTCGATGCTAAACACCACAGTTGGTCACCTCAGATGTGGGCTAAGCATTGCTCCAAGTGGCTTGGAGCACACCTCTAGCATGATGACAAGCTCGTCATCTTGAGTGACAGGGATAGACTCGAGGAATTTAGATACACTACATAGGAGTCTGTTATTAATGGGATACGGAAGAGGCACAGGTCTAAACCAAGTAACAACAAGTGATGAAGTGAATTTGGAGCAGCGCCAGGAAGACTACAGGACAGGAAGAAATGAAAGATGAAAGTGTTCTTAACACTGTCTCCACATGTTCAACAAGGATTTTCTCAAGTGTCTTTGCTTTATAAATGCTCTGTGATGTATAGCATTTTTTCCAGATCTGCCCTTCATCAGATCATTGCTTACACAGAAAGAATCAAATTGCTATGGCAGTTGGGTTAATCCTTTCAAAACGGCTCATTATTGCTTTTATTCTTAAAATGCAAGGCATGGTAATTCCACCAAGACATTGCTGAAACTGTATACCAGAGAAACTCAGAACAGGATTTGTCCTACCTTTACCCACATCCATGCCCCTAAAGAAATGAGACTGATGTTCTAAGGTCCTCCTTTCAAAACACAGAATACTTCATCAACATGGGAATATGACTCAAGCAGTAACTGACTCAAATGATGCAAAGCAAGTAGTACCACGAAACAGGAACGAGTCACCACAGGCTTCCTTGGTAGTCAATGAAGAGGATCAGGTACCCCAGAGGACAATTCGCATCACACTAAAACAGGCATCTAAGGCATGTCAAATGGATTGCTCCCTGGAGATGCCTATTTCTTACTGTTGACCAAAAAGGGAGCCCAGGGTGATCGGTTCAACCTTAGGCATCTAACTTTAAACTAACTAAAGTTGTGTGAAATGAATCACACACGTAGAGGGACTAATAGATCATCTATCTTTTATATGTCATAGAGCTTTAATTTTTACCCAGTTACTCTTTTGTTAAGCCCAAGAACTTTTGTCTAAAACATTTCCTCCAGAGAGGCCTTCAATCTTGAAGACATCAAAAGATGAAGAATTCATCACTTCCCCTGGCCCCTTATTTTAATGATTAACCACTACCACTGTGAAAAACACTGCTGGTTCCAATTCGCCCTTGGTTAATATTGCGTTTCCCTCTGCTATTTTGAGGAGATTGCTGTATTTCCTCTCTGGAAGTGCTGATGCAGTTCCAGATCACCAGGTCTGAAGCCCAAGTGGTCCAGTCTTTTTTCCCTTTCAAAAATAAAAGATCTTTGTCCAAACTTCTACCCAACTAGCAGAAAAACGGCTTCACTTTTATGTTGAACTAGGACATTCTTTAATAAGACTGATGTCTTTCCATATCCCAGCTTCCCAGAGATCTGAAAGAATGCTGCAAATATTAATAAATTATGTCTCAGCATCTCTTTAAATAAATATTGCTACGCACCCATTGGGAACAGAGAAACTAGAGGGCAGAGAGGACAAGTAACTGACTCAGCTCTAGAGCAGAGATGGGAGTAGATCTCCTCTTTCTTGATTTAGAGCAATGTCTTTTAAGCACTGGATTTCAATTAGCACTCTGCCACCTTTAGTCACACTTTGTTTCTTTTCTACTGCAACAGGACATACATGGGTTGGAGAGGAAAAGTTCTATCTTTGGTGCTTGGTTTCCAATAACCAAGGGACAGCTTTTTGTTCTTTTTATACTACCTCCAAAATACAAGGTTTCCAGTCTCTGACTTGAGCTCCATGGCATTACAATATATGTGTGTTTCAAAAGTCAACAACCTACAGTCATCATCTGAGATAAATGTTGATGGGCTTCACTTATTTTTACCTATTCATCAGTAACCACACCAAATCTCAAACAAATCTCTGCCTATAATGAAACGGGCATTTGCAGATAGAAACTGGGCAGTGAGAAGGGCAGTTACCCAAATCACTAACAAAAATGCAAGGGGCTGCTAAATGTGTTAGAAATAGCCATTTGCCACAAGTGTCTGTATTCTCTTTATTCAATTGCCTTTATATATATCGTCATAGATGAGAAGCCTATTGCACCTTGCACCGCACAATCAAATAACAGAAAGGATAGTCCAGGTTTCTATTTTCATAGGGCTCCATCTACTACAGCCAAAGTGAAAGAATATCCTTGAAAAGATCTCTATATAAAAACCCCATGTCTATATATAGGTGCTAGTTGGAGTTAATAATACCATGCAGATAACGTTTCTATGATCAGCTTCCAGATACACCTAGTAACAACAGGGCTCCTGCCAATTTTATGCCTTTCAACCTGTTTCATAATGGACACGAACAGGAGACGTTCTTAAATATAAACATTTCTCCTGATCTTCAGTTCTGTTATCTTTATTTTACAGTACTCTCTTCTGAAACTGTGTGCTTTGTTTTACCTACTTCAAACTGAATACTCCTCCTGAAGGAAGAACTCAGCAACTTTAACACATTTTGTTATCACTATGCAAGTCTAGAGCGGAATATGCTGTTGTAAATGGTCCCCACCTAAGCAGAGTCAGTGTAAGAAGATACTCTTGTATGTGTGTGTGCGCACACACACATACACACTTTCCCAAATGCTACTACTACTACTTATTATTATTACATTTTTTCCATTCATGTCCTTTACCACATTTAGCTTTTGAGGAACTGGCTTAAATGGATGGTGAAATTGATAAGCACCCGCAAGACAGAGCTGGAAGCTCATTGGGTTTGCTTTTAAAACAACTATGCCAGAGCCTGACCCTCAAACCCTGTGCAGATTACTTTTTCCAAACTGTCCAACCAAAACATAGATTTAGATATGTCCACATACCTTCCCAGAGTGTTTAGTGTGCTTTAGATGAAGGTCATAATAAAAGTACTAGTTTTATTATTCCACAGTTTCAGCAGATGGTCTGAACTATTAAGAATCAATTTGAGCCTATTAAGAATGTCATCTATTCTATTTCCAGATAATATCGCAGCAGATCAACCTCATTACTTATCTGTCACTATGAAAAGTAGCTGAACCTTCATCCATCACATTCAGCTACTTTTTGTCCAGAATTCTTGATCAATTTTTCCTAATTTTTTTTTCTGCTAAATTTTTCCTCTCCTTTAAGTTCTACAGTAGTGTGGGCATCCATTCCCTATTCCCACACACAAAAAAATATATATGTTGTAAGAATGTCTAGTCTTCATCTAGCACACTTTCCAAAGAATCTCAAAGTACATCACAAAGGACAAATGTAACATTACACCCATTACTCAGATGAGACATCTGAGGTATATGGTCATTTGTCTACATAAATTAAGAAGTTTTGTGATCTCTGAAGGCAAATAAAGAGACCAGTGCTGACATAGCACAAGCTTCATTTCTGAAATCATACAAGCTCCCAAAATTTCCAGGACTACTGTCAGCTCTTTTTTTTCCAGTTGCTGCTCTAGCTTCTTAAGCCAATCATTTTTAAAAATAATTTCGAAATAATTATTTCCAAATTTTACCTTGGCTAAAAGCTATTTTTCCTTGGAAAATATGAATAGTATTTCTTCAATTCTGTTCACTGACTTTTAAATCTACATAGTAAATCTTTACAGCAAATATTTTATTTTGTTCAAGGAATGAATGGTACTTCATAGTATATCTTAATTAGCAGAGTTTTTAAAAACGCAGTCTGATCTTTGAAGGCCCTGTTTTGGAGGATCGAGATTCAGACCCATATTATGTATTCATATCTTTCTTTTATCTCTTTTATAAAATTAGCCACAAACTAAGTAACTGCCATTTGACTATGAATAGGATTTAAAACTTCAAGGGCTATCCAGATACATTCATTTTAGCAATCATGTTTATATAATGCTTAATTACATCTAACCTATCGAAAGAAGACTATCATCAACATCCATGACTACCATATTTATCTGTGCTTATGGACAGATGAGAAGTAATCACTAAAGGTACAGCCACCCAACATGTCCTCATATGACTGCAGCTGTGATATACTTTGTTGCATGAATTCAGAGGGGGAAAGGAAACTTTTGATTGCAATACCTCAGTCACATTAGGAAAAAAAATACGTAATACATAGCATCTATCTATTTTTATACCACAATATACAAACACTAAAAAAAAAAAAAAAGAATGATGCTTTGAATTCACTAAAGAGATACATTTGCTGATATCTAATACAACTGCCACTTTAGGGAAATATGGGGTTTTTTTCCATCACAGAGAATATCTGGAAACATGAGAAGCATCAATCAATACCTTCAGTTGCTTGAGAGGCGGTATTAAACAAAAGAAAAGACCACTTCCTTTTCTGCTATGTTCTACTATGAGCGTCTACACAGAAGGCCTATGTTCCAGCCAAGGCAATTAATGATTAATGCAAAGCAGACATAGCTTGTTTAGAGGGAGGGGTGAGACCATGAAACTGAGCACTGCATCATGGCTTCATTAAAAGGAAAAAGGTTGAGCACTATCTTGGTGGGAAAAAAAAAAAAAGGTCCAAAGCTTTTTTCTTCACTCTTTGAACTTCCATTAAACAGGTTGCTGAACTTTTTCCCTGTGGTGTTTCATGGACTACATGAGAGGAAAGACCTTTACCAGATAGAGACCTGTCCTGATATTGTCCATCTATGGTGCTTCGTGGGTCTTCTCATTTCTGAGTCACCTGGGTGGGAAAATACTTTGGACTTGATCACTTAAGCCACTCCCTGAGGCTGTGGTTGCAGCCAGTCTCACCATTAACATCCTTGACACACTGAGGCTGGACCACGTCACGGACCAGAAGAGGTATGTCCCAACTTGACAGCTGCTTCTACTGCTTGTAAGATCTTAAGAGCTGTAAATGTTTAACTAACATTTACTCTATTTCAGTTTATGGGCTGGATTTTGCCTTTTGTAGCCAGCTGGAGGGGCAGTGCAGCAGTGGAAAGCACAGGAGAAATTTGGGCTGGCTTGGCCAGAATCCTGTCTGGGATCTCCTGAGGAGAAGACGTTGCCATGGCAGCTTTGCTGTTCCTTCAACTGGTACAATAGCTGCTGTTGCTACATTAAGCCAGCTCTGCTGGTCTGTGAAGGTGAGCTGCCTTCTCTGGGTAATTAGAAAAGTACCTGCTTTCCCACATGCTTGTTACTCATCCCTCCATCTGCCTAAGATACACAAATATTTTGTTATCCTTTCTGCAGGAGATGACCTGCCACGGCCATCATGCTGTTCATCTCTCAAGATTGTAACAGCCAGCTCTGGCACATAATGGGCTACAGCTTTTACTGAGGGACTCAAGCTGGCCCAGTAAGGTACCTCCTAGCAATGAGAGCGTGATGTACTTTCATTTTAGATCTGAGCTCCACAGTGGCATTCATCCTCTCCTTCTAGGTTTTTTTTGTGCATCCAAAACTACTGCAAAAAAACCCCTGATGAAGGGCTGAACCACTCAGGATTGACCCAGCTGAGATCTACAGCCAGGGATCTTCAGCTGGTAAGAAGATCCCAATCTTTTATTTGAAGAACTGAACAAGGTTGTCCCCTTTGCAAACACAGCCTAAGTGCTAACACCCCTTCACCTCTTACACAAGGCCTGCTGGCTGGATCACAGATGAGACAGAGTTGAAGCTCTTTGTCTCTCAAATCCACATCTCACACCTCACTGGAGAAAGCCCTAAGGCCACCGATGACTCTGAGCAGCAGACACTCACCCGTCTAGCCTGCTGAAACTGTGCCAGATTAAATCAATGGGATCACAAGCATTTAAACAGGAATTACTACTGCTCAACCAGCTAAAAACATCCTTTATCAGACACAGCCTCAGTCGCATCTCTTCACTTCAGCTATAAACAAAGCACATCAAACTGGGGGTCACATAGATCTATGTGCAGGTAGCAGCCTCTGCTCCTTGTCTTCTCAAGGTAACAGCCATTACAGAAGAAGGAAGGAAGACATATAGTTTACTGCATACAGATCTTGCAGTTCTGGAAATGATACCACTACCATACCCATCTCACAGGGCAGGTCTGAGAAATGAACATGTATTTCAAAGTTTTGAGACCTCTGTGTTAAAGAGACAGCAATGTTGCTGTGATTTAATTCACGCATGCACGCACTTCAACCCAGCTGAATTCCCTGGGGTTAAAATGAAACGGGGTTTAAATCTAACAAGGGTAGAAACTTGTAACCAATTCCTAGGCTTCTCAAAGAGAATATCAAATGACGTGAAATCCTTAATTGCCCTGAATGAGACACAGACATCTGAAATGGAGTTACTTGTCTCTTATCAATTAAAAAAAAAAAAGAAATTAAGTTAAATCTTTACCTTCTTTCTACCACCCCTAGAAAATAAAACTTGTTCAAGCATAAAAATAGACTAAGCTTTACTAAAACCAAGTGCAGATATTAAGCACCTACTTTAAAAGGACAAGTTGTTTGCACGACTGATAGGATATTATGAAACTTTAGACATTTCTTTCACAACTGACAAGGAACTGAATGCATTAGACAGGCCTGTTTCACATCAGAAGCCACAAAGGCTCCCAAGTCCGTATTCCTCTGAATTTTTCTCTGAACTCCATTGTTTGTGGTTAAAAAACCAAAAGGGTCTAACCCATTTTAAAAGGAGGAAATCATATTTCTTAGGCTGCAAATGATACTCACTGCTAGCAGAAAAACAACTGCAGCTTAATCCTCCTGAAGAAAGGAAATGTCCCAGGTCAAAATCACAACACATAATCTCCCACAGAAAGTAAGGAAAAAAATAAAATACACCAGGTCCAGGCTGGTGGTGCAGAACCACATAGCACTGGCAAAGGTTACAAATGGCTCTGTCAAACACAGCTGATTTCCATCTAACAATTAAAGCAGTGAGACGTTTCTGGTGGAAGGTTAGCATTACTTTTTTGGCAAAGCAGAATTGTACCTTTATTCTTAAATATCGCTTCATGGTGGGAAGTGTTGCACACAGTAATGAAAAACAATAATCTTCAAAGTCCTTTTGAAAGGTCTAGCTCATTCCAGTTCCTCAGGGCAAAGCAAGACAAAGCTAAGTGGAATTGTTTCCATTTCACAGATGGGAAAGATGAGGTAACAAAGCAAAGGATTAAATTGCGGGGGGGTGTTGGTGTGATTCTGTTTTCGGGCGTTCAGATTGCAGTCTCAGGCAACCCGTCTTTCTGCATTTGCATTCAACTTCAGGGTAAACATTTCTGCGCTTTTTACCAGTGTAGAGCATGAGATCACTACATCTGCAACTCATTGTGCAGCGTGAGTGCACCAATTGGCCTGAACATCAGGGAAGTGAGCCCACAAGTTTGGATGAATCTCTGGCCTTTTGCCAAGCATGCAGAGATCTTGTTACTTAGAATAATTACTGAATTAACCTCTTTGCAGGGAGAAGAGGAAATTACAGGAGCCAATTTTTTTGCCAAGCCTTAGCATGAGAACTCAGGATATTCTGGGTCTCTCTCCTGCTCAGATCACTGGGTTTCCTCTACGTTCCAGTAATTCCCAATGCAAATGGATTTAGCGATAAGGAAGACATATACCCAAGCAGGGAGTTTGTTCCCGTTGCTGAAGGAAAGAGAGACAAAGACTCTTAGCATGACTACAGACAACCTAGTACTGAACTTGTGGACTGCTCATTTTCCCTTGGAAACTCAAGTTAATCACCTTCCCTTTTCTTGGCACTCCACAATGAGTTGCTCTCTAAGGCACTGACCCTGTTACTACTGACTACCAAGCCTAGCACTTATTACCATGATAAGTCTCATTGGTTAAATCACCCTCCTCCTAATTGTTTTCACATACACTTTACAGCCTGGCATAATTCACTACTGCCTCATCCCAGTGCAAAAGAACAGTGAAAAACTGACATTTTATTTGCACAGTGTATGTGTTTTATGTAGTGCCAGTACTTCCAAGGTGCAGGGCAATCTCCATTAGGACCTGAGTTTGTACTGGGCAAACTGAAGTTGAGAGGTTACTGAAACAAGTCTCTCTGTTGATCAGAGATCAAAAGTAAGTGAGATAGATTTCATCTAGCCTTACCACCTGCATGTTACAGACCACAAAATTACCCTGGTTACTCCTTGCATCGAGTCCAGTAAAGTTTAAATAAATCACATATTCTGCAGAAACCTCCTATCATGTCCCAGTGCAGCAAATCTCCAGGAACCAACTTGGTTTAATCTGTTAAACATTTGCCCTTTTATTGTAACTTGTACTTGTCTGGTTTTAACTTCTGGTCATAGGTTTTGTTCTGTTTTTCTCATTGTGGTGGGTACTTTCCATGGGTAATTTCTTTGTATACAGATCTCCATAAGTTGCATTTTGTTGTATGACACTTTGAGCTGCCTGGCAAGTCAGTCTGTTTCAGTGTCTGTCGTCATGAAAAATCAATCTGTCCAAGAGAAGAAATTACAGAAAGGATGTGAAATCATGACAGTCCTGGTAATTTCCTTTCCAACTATAGCTCTGTTGACATTAACTACAACATTAGCAGCTATGAATTAGGTTTGTCATGTACACGCCATGCAAAGAAGAAAACAAATGGAAAAGTTAAATATTTACTCTCTGACAGCTTATTTTTTTGCAAGTGTATTTTTTAACTAAAGTTCTCCAAAACCATCCCAAGCCATTTTGCCAAGGGAACTGCTGTTTGCAGGATCAGGAGATTATGTGTGTTTAAGCACGTCTGTGGAGCCAAAAGAAAATAAAAAGAAAATAAATAAAAAAATTTAAAAAACTTCTTTCACCCATTCCTCATCCATTATTTTATTAACCACAATTGTAAGGTTAGAAAAATACCTACTCCATTAACCTCCATGGCATTAGACACAGAACTCCAAAGATCATTTTGTACTTAGTTCTGCTAACTTTCAGCACCTACTGATACTGCATGGCACCATGCAAAGTAGACTGGACTGTGATTTTTTTAAATGACATCTTGGTCAAACCGTGCTTTTGGTTATTAATAAATACCATACCCCAGGGTCAGTTCAAACTTTCCACTACATGCTTGAGGTGACTGAATGATAAACAAATGATCAGTGGGAAATTTTGATGCTGGCACATGCCGTCTAGTTAGCTTTTAGAAGGGGGAAGTGAGATGTATGGTTGATTTGCCAAAGTAGTTTAAAAGAAAAGAAAAATATTAAAAAAAGAAAAAAGTACAGTCCTTCCACCTTCACTTTCTTATGCAGATACCTATAATCAGACTTCTACTTGTACAGAGAGGTGCCAAAATAAACAGGACTTGCTCTCAGAGCATCCATTAACTTCAATTTGGGTACTCCGTGTGCTAAGGCTCTCTGTAAGTAAGTTTACTTTTAAGTGCCTAAAAAGGATTGAAGTGTCTGGCTAGGAAACAGTCATCCTGATTTGGACATTTCTGGCAGGGCAAAAGCACGAGGATAATGGGATGTCTGAAATTGATTCATTTCCTGGCTAGATCAAATTCCAGACTGATTTAATATAAGTGGCCAAAACATAGAGAAAGGAACTAATGTGGTACTGTTTGCTGAGGGTAGGGTAAGAAATAATGTAATTAAAGTGAGGTGAAGGAAATATAGATGAGACATTAAAAGAAAGAAGTAAGTGGTAAGGATAGTTGCATGTTGGTGCAGGTTGCCTGAAGGACTCACCATCGCTGGATGTACATAGGAGCAAATTAGATGAACGTGTGTTGAATAGTTTGAGGTAGATCTGGTCCTGCCTTAAGGAGGATGGATGCAATGAACTCTTGAGCTTAGTCTGATAAGACATCTGTCATACATAGCTCTAGAAAGAAAGCATCCTCTAAAGGTGACCAGTACCAGACTCAGGCTTCACTCCCTAGATGGCCACACCTTTGGTACTACCGTGACCTTATATTCTTAGTAAATGAAGATGTGATTTGTTGTACCTATTTAGAAGACTATAGGCCTACCCACACCAAGAGAGGAGAGGAGAGTAGAGGACAGGTAATCTTTGTCCTCAACTTTGTGAGAACCTCTTTAAAAGCCAGAAAAAGAGGAATAAATATCTTTCTCTGTGCAATTATATGGCACCTTTCATATGAAGATCTCAAAACACTTTTCCACCATTAGTTAAGCCCAGGAATCGAGGGGCATGTCATTAATCTGCTCATTTGTAAAATGCAAAGGGAGCTAGCAAGGTGAGGTGACTTGCCTGGAGGCTGTATGGCAAAGATGGAAGTGCAACCTTGGGGCAAAGTTTTGCCTAAAGTCAGGAGCTTTCTTCCTCCAAGAGCACTGAAAATAAGACATTGGTAATACAGGGAAATTTGATTCCAGCAGTCTGATGGAAAATGACAAAAAACCCCCATATACTCATAGACTTCAAATGCTCTTTGGATCTCTATCTCCACTAGAGGATATTGCTTGTGACTACTGTCAGCATTAAAAAACCCAAACGAAAAGCCAGAATAAAGCAAAGACCTCTGGATAGAGCAACATTTCTGTCACATACATGGGCAAACACTCAGAGCACTGAGGTGGTCTGGGTGCCGTATTACAAACTTCGGGACACATTGGCTATTCTAGACACCAGGTGTGTAGGACATAATGACCTTTTAATTAATGGCTAAATAATGACCACTTAGAATTAAGCTGTCAGAAGATAGAGGCAAGAATAATGGTAAGTACAATTCCCTGTTTACAGTAGCAGTCCCTCCCATTTCTTATGTTCTGGGCTTAGTTCCTAAACACCTTTCTTGTCCAGAGGTTTTTTCGTTTTCTATTTTGCGTGCATAAAAGAGAAATGCAATTTCAGTCCCAAAGAAGCCTTTCTCAGGAAATTAGGAGCATCTCTTTCTGCATTCAGGTTCAGGGACAGAAAGGGAATAAAAGCCTGCCTGAAATTTTAACAATTGGTGTGGAAATACCCACATATGAACTCCAGACCCTTGGTTTTTCAGCTATAGCAAAGATTCCCTGCTGGGAAACCCTTGGGCCTGTCCATCTGCCGTACAGTATGGTGAATACTACTACAATGGTACTTTAACAATAACTGTGCTCTTTTGAACCTCCCCATTCAAGTCACTCCATTGATTACTCGGAAGAATGCAGACTCTTGTGTTATTTGATCGGCACATATACTCTGAGCATTTAATCCCCTCAAATATTTTTCAATAACTTCCTTTAATTACAAGGAAAACACGTCGAGTGATGCATGCATTGAAGAGCTTCCCCTCATGTCTCTCTCTTTTTTTTTTTTTTTTTTTTTTCTGTTTAATGAAGAATTTGAATCACTTTTCAGCTTCTTAATCCTATAATCCTGGAAGGAATTTGCTCTCTTCCAAACCCTGGGGGTGGTAGGCTTATGCTTAGTACAGTACACCCCGGAGATCTTTCATCAGGGTCTTTCCAGAGGAGTCCCAAATACCTGCATTCCTCAGCTGTGTGGCCAGCATGTAACCCAGCCTCACCAAAAACACCTTGCTTAAGTGATTCAGAGACTGACTTCTCCATGGGAGGTGCAGGGATAACACAACAGAGTAGCCACAAGGTGTTCAGAGAACCAAGCTTTGCCAGGAGGAACGGGTGCACGGCACCAAGCAGGATGGTTTTACCAACACATTTATTACATTCAATGACTCCATTCTTCTGGAGCAAAGAAAAAGACAGAGAAAGGGCCACCTTGCTAATGCTGCATCCTTGCACCTCACTGCCTGCCATTCCCTGGGGAGGCTGAGGAATGATGGACAAGTCTGTACAACTGCTCTTGTTGGAAAGGTTGGCCTGAACCTGCTGGCTGTTTGGTCTTTGCCTTGCCGGGAGCTGGGTGCATCTGCAGCACGCGACGCTCTCCCCTGTGAGCACAGTGTGCTCGCTGTACAACTTCAGACTTGTCTAGTTCTGTCTGAAGAAAAACCTTTGTTGCTGCAATAAGAGCTCTTTTTGCAATGAAACCAAAGTCCACGATTGCCCTCCTCCCAGTTTTCCTATAGTATGAAGGAACTCCAATGATACATGAAGTACAAATTTTCCACCTTGTCTTTCCAGGCCGTTGTTTCTCAAGGGGTGGCCTGTGGATCTTTAGGGATCCATAAGATGTCAAAAAATGGTGCATGGAACCACTGTAAATGAGTAAAACCACAGTAACAACCCAAACCCTTCCCTTGTAATTCCATACGTGCCAGCAAGCAGACAGGGAAAAAGAAAGCTGTAAATACACTTTTGCAGCATTTTCAGCTGGTTGTAAATCAAACACCTTGACCAGAGCAGGTCTTGGCTTACTCTCCAGATGCCTAAGTGTTCTTTCATTACAAGCAGCAGAGAAATGCCACTGCAAAGGCATCTGCTATTCACTCCTCTCCCATTCTAGGTCATGCTCCTCAGCTCACTTTCTTTTTCTCATGCTTGTTAGTTCAAGTAACCATTGTTTTGTTAGTGGTTAGTTATCTAATCCCGTTACACATAACTATTGTCATTACGTTTTGTGCTAAAGTAACAACATTAAGAAATGACTACGAAACCTGAACAACCCTAATTGTATCTCTGTCTTGCTGAGATAAGATGCCATCATAGGGCTCAGCTGAAATACGGCTGGATAAAGAGGAGCACAGAGGACACATTGATGTTAATGTGGACACAGCATGGATACAGTGCACACAGTAAAGACATGTGGGGCATGAGGGTGTTGCTTGCACGTCATCTCCCTCCTGTTGAGGGAACTGAAACTTGAAGGACAGTATTTCAGTGCTGAACCAGCCTGACAGCCTGGCCTGTTTTCAAAGGTTTGCACATTCCAGTGCAACTCTGATGATCAGTTTTATGATCTGACAATTGACAAACTTGCTAACACCTTAATCACAGCTCAGCTGGCAGAATATGATGAAAAATTATGTCATGCTGTGATGTATGACTGCTGCTTTCCATTGCCATGATAGACTCCAGTACCTATTTCATACCTGAATAGTCCATCTCATGTTGCTCCTCCTACAGGGGCCAAGACTTCATTGCTTGCCTGGCTGAAGCACCGTATAATAAGCAGCAGCGTAAATTAGAGGTCTATCACTGATGCAAAATAATTGCCTTCTATTTTCCAAAATTCCTCACCTACCTTACCATAAGCTTGCATTAAGGGAACACAATTTTGCTGTCATCAGAAGAGAGCTGACATAAAACTGACTGAAGGAACGCACCTCTAGGAATATTTTGCAGCATATATGGCAAGCTGCATATGTATGACAGTAGTGGAAGGGATACATGCTGATGTCCTCTCTAGGAGAAAAGTCTCATTAGAGCGGACAGGACTGACAGTTTCTGTCCAGACTTTGCATGTACATAGTGCCGCCCTCACCTCGAGCTCGGAAAGTAGCTGGGCAAGTTTAATGAACGAAGCCCATTAAAACCCCCCTGTTTGCAGAAGGGTGAACCAAGTCACATGGAAGTTGTCACTTGCTGCAGGTCACACGTCAATTCAGGACTCGAACTAGTGACAGAATCTAGGAAAAGAGCTGAAGGAACATTATATTTTTTGGGAAAAAATCTACATAAAATAGCTCAGGAAGTGCCTTTTCTCATATTCTGGATGAAAAAAACCCATGTCAAATTCTTTTTTACTGTCTCATTTACACTTCCTCTCTTTCATCTTTCCTCCCCTTTCCATCTTGCTCAATATAAAGTATGCCTTTCTATAAGAAAGTTTAAAACTTTTGCTTGGAAAATAGCAGCTTCATAATTTTTCCAGAGTTTCTATCTCCATTTTTGGAGCCAAAATTATTTGGTGAATTGAGTTCCTGTGTATGAACCAATTATTTGGGCAATGCTATACTGTTTTTCCACAGATTTTCTGGTTAAAATACAAAAAAACTAAATAATAATCACCAGTCCTCACTAGGAAACCACATACCCATTCCTTTCTTGCACTCTCTCTGCCTTTGTCCTTGTAATAGTTGTATTATCAGTCATGACCCCAGCGCTTACATGGCACTTCAAAGCCCTGTAAGGACTATTATCCCCTCTCAAAAAGCAGAAGAAAGTGAAAATCACTGCACAGAGGAATTGGCGAGCTTGTGGTGGGACAAAATAAACACTCTGGAAAGGGAGCCCTGGGGAGATGGCTCACCTCCAGCAGCACAGACCAAGGGCTTTTCTGTAGTGAGAGGAGTTTTTTTGCTCAAAGAGCCACACGCAGCAAAGACAACCTGGGAATGTAACATCACAGCAGCTGTAATCCTGCTGGGATGAACCAGAGCCTTCAGCTTGTGGATTTGTTGCTTCTGGAGGGTGTTTGAAGAGGAGATGTGGGAAGGGGCACCGATGTGTCCCCCTGGCACAGGTGGATTTGGAGCCAGTACTGTGCATGGGAGCGCAGGGTGAAGAGGAGAGGGACGACTCCCACCATGTCTCTGGTCTCTGCAGAGCACAGATGGGCAAATTAATAAGAAGAAAGGAGTCCAGCCACTGAAACTGCCCTTCTCTGTGCTTGCTATGATTTTCATTATTGAAAGGCTCTCCATTTATAAGATCCCAGTGTGTTTAATAATAATAATAATAATAATAATAATAATAAAATCCTAACCATTCTCATAAACAGATTATTCTTTTTATTTTTAATCTATGACAAAACCCAGGGACCTCCCTGCCCACAGCAATCCCCTCTCTCAGCCCCAGCCTCCTCCCTCCACGGACAGCAGGACCACTACAAGCAAAGGAGAAGGAGCAAAGCCTGAGGGCGCTGGCAGGGCACAACAGTCAGTGTGTCACTGTGATAATCTGCTTAAAGGAGGAGGCCAGGGCATAATTAAATATCCTGGCCTGAAGTCCTAATAGAGCAGCTGGAAGATACGATGCTCTCCCCATAATAAACTGTAGCTCATTTATTACTGCTTTGCATATGTATCTAGAAATTAGTTCAGCCCCAAGCCCTGACTCTCCCCATTCTCCATCACCAGAGATACCAACCTCCTGTTCTCAGGTTATTGTTGCGATGATGAGAAATACTTTTATCTACATCTGAGAAGCCACAAAACTAAGCAAGCAGATTTTGCCACATGTTTTCCTGTGGCAGCCACAAAACCATGTGTGGCAAAATCTTCGTAAAAAATCATTGCAAATTCACGAAAATGAGAGCTGACCTTTCAGAACATACATTTCTATGATTTTGTTTTCATGTTATCAGGGAGGATGCTTTGAGTTTCCAAACATCCTCTAGCAATTCAGCAGGATGAGAAGCAACCAGCTGGAAATCATGCAGCAGCTGACCACTGGGTTCCTCAAAAGAGAGGAAAACCTCTCTTGCATTGAGAGACAAGACAGAGACATTTTCTGTCTACTGATATACCAGAGATTTAATAACAGGGAGGTGAGAAAGCTGCTTAGGCTCATTTGCACACTGAGAGCATGAGAGAAGAGCTTATGAATAAATTTAGCTTATAGACTGGAAGAAGCAGTGGGAACAACCAACCAAATGAAGGTTAAGATGGAAATTAATAGATTTGTGTTGAGGGGATTACAGGACACAGGGGATGCAGTCACCGTGAACAGGATATGACAACCCAAGAGACCCTACCCTGTCCTGATTCAACCTTTATGCAAACACCATTCAGATAGCACAGAGATGATAATGATAATGATAATGATAATGGTGGTTAAGATGACTGGTGTGCATGGCTCTCTCCAGTGTCCAGAGCTCTGTTTCACCTGTACAGGGAGCCCAGAAGTCCAGCGAGACAAGATGCCCACCTTCTTAAGACAGGTGGTAGTAGGTTGATAACTGCACTCTTTGTCATTCCTGTTTTCTCCTTCATACTCTTAATTCTGAATTTGAATGGCTTTCCTCATCCTTTGGCACCAGCTAATTTTGGTTCTTCCAGAAGGTGGAATCAAAATTTCTGCTGATGTAAAGCATGATAGCTCCACTCCGGCCATGGAGTTACCCAAATGTAAAACTGGCAGGAGATCAGTCAGGCCTTTAGACACGGCAGACATTAGTGGCTGAAGTTCATTCAAATACTGTAACTTCCACTTGGATTATCTCACCTTTTGTCAGGTTAATCAAAATGTGCCAGGCTGCCTTATCCCTGATGCTCAAAGAACATGCTGCATACTCTGAACTTTTGCAACGTGCAAAAGGTCTGTATTTCACACGCCAAGTATTCATCAGTAAGAATGGGTAAGCCTAATGGCTTCCTGCAAGAATGCTATTTTTATAGAGATGAAGATAAAAACAATCTAATAAAAACACTGTTTTAGAAAGCAGCCATCATTTTCTTTTAACAAAAAATTCATTTTTGCTGGTAAGAGAAATCAAGTCAGCCTCATAGATTTTTTTTTTTTTTTTTTTTTTTTTTTTGCTTTCCAACTGAACAAAAGCAGCTGCAAGGTAAATAAAGCGCTAATTGTCAGGGGTCTGGAATTTGGGAAGAAGCAGACATTTTTCAAAACACATTCTTAAGCAGAGGTAGTGGCACGCACCTTTAACGTTCAGATGCCAAGCTGTCAGCAAGCAACTTCAACACCGCCTTTATCTCTCCTCTTTTCTATTTATACATTACACAAAGCTATTTTTTCCTGGGTTTAATTGCACATCAAAGGACCAACTGAACGGATCAGTTTGGGAGGTTGCTGATAGCAACGCTGGGGAATCCTGCAAATGCAGGTCTAAAATTTCAGTTCTTTCCAGTGGTATATTAGCTAATATGGGGAAAGCCAGTGAAACACTTAGCAAGCAAAAGCACCCTTGCTGTGCTTCTATTATTTGCAAGTTCAAGCTGGACATAGAGAAGATTAAATAACTATTTATTATATTAACTCCCTCCCTCTAACCACACATTTCCTGCTGAAGAAGACTCCGATGGCAATGCTCATTTCAGTCTTTCAGAGACTTAGTGGCTGATTTTTAAAGACATTCAGGTGTCTCAGACACCACGAAAATGTCCTTAAAAGTGGAGTATAGCCTCCTATTCATTGTGTATAAAATGAATCTCCCAGCTACCTTTAGGTCAAATATCTCTGCCTTAGCAAAGATGGATTTTGAAGGACTGTTCCAGGATTACAGGAACACAAAAATCACAACATTAAAATTGATTATATTGGACACAGTATCAGACTGAGTGTTTCACTGACCTGGTAAGTGAATAGAAAACCCTACACCTCTATATTCCCATTGTAACAGAGATGTGACCACCGCAAAGTACCTCAGCTGGCTTAAAACCAGTTTCCCAGCACCGAGCCCATCTCCTCTAAGCTTTATGTACAAAAAAGGTAAACAAGCACAGCTCCACTCTGAGTTGCACAGCCTTTTTTGACACATTGACTTGATTATTTTTGTCTACTTCCTGAAGCCTTCCAGCTCCTACTGACTTAGCTTGTTTCAGATGAAACCTCTGGCAAAGCTGCTGGTATTTCAAGATCCTTCAAACTCACTCCTTTGAATGTCTCAATGTCAATTATTGCTTATTTATGAAAGGAAAGGAAAAGCAAAACACACCAACCCAGACTCAGGAAGTAATGAATAGACAGAGTTCTACATTCATAAATAAAACAATATACTTTCTATAGCTCTTACACAATCTTAAAGGGTTGTTTTGTTTTAAAACCAGCACAATTTTATTAGGTCTTTTTGTTCTACTACTGTTGTGCTACTTTGAAGTGGGAGAGGTGTTCGACAAGTGAATCTTCAGTAATGACAACTGCAGCTTTTATTGACTTTCTTGAAATATCGAGCTAACTCAGAGCTACTGAGTTCAACAGCACTTGTAAGCGTAAACTAAAACAATATGTGACTGGTACACATTGCATGAGAATTTATTTAACGTTAAACCCAACAGAAGCTGATGGCCAAACCTAGAGACACTTACATGTTGTTGGAAAACCTTTTCCCTCCCTGGATTGGACATAATCCACCTCTGGGCTTTATTCCACTGCACACACACAATTATGATTTACCATAATAATTTGTAATGGTGCATAAATTTGTAATAGGGCCAACTTCCTTAAGCTGTTTCTGTGCACTTGCAGAAATGTGACTTTCTGAAGAGCACAGCCATACAAGGAGATGGATGCAGTTTTGGGGTGAGGTAGAAGAGCTGGAAGATGGCTCAGCCCTGATTGCCAGCGCTTGATGCCACACAGTTCTGCATGGGCTAGTCCCATGAGTCATGCTTCCAAATAGCTTGAGAGAACATACCTGTTTGCAGATACAGCAAACTAATTACATGGAGCCAAATCTCAATGGAAATAATAATAATAATAAGAATTATAATGTTCCAAACAGTGCCCATCTGGGAATCTCAATTAGTCTCACAAACAGTAATTAATTTAGCTTCTTAACTCTCTGCAAGATAGAGAATTACTAATCTTCCCATTTTATGGATGGGGATATACGCATGCAGAAATGTCTACAACACACTAGCTGGAGTTAGACAGCACATCTTCTCGTGGCCTGTTCTCTACCTTATGTTGTCTCCCATCATATCTTTCTTTTTATGCAAAACTACACTCTGCTGTTTTGGACCAAAGAAGAAATGTCTCCAAAGTCTCCTATGGTTTAACATAACTAAAGTCTGCAGTACTCAGCATGAAACCTACATTAAATACCATTGTTTGGTGTCCCCTGTGTTGGGATAGAAATGTGTCCAGACAGGAATCCACTGGATTTGACTTAGTAACCCCAGTGAAGTTTCCCTAATGAGGTTGATGACAAATTTGACTTTATTTCTTTTGCTGAATACTGCCATTACTCAGCAGATGACCCTATAAAAAAGTCAGATTAAACACCAGAACAGAGACCTGTCTGCCTTTGACCTTACATGCAGGGCATGAAGTGTTGGGGCTCTGAGGGCAGCACTCCAACATGGCAAGATAATGGGTCCTTCCTTAAAATAAACACCAAGCCAGCCATACCAACAGAGCCACCTCTAGCTTTATAATCCCTTTGCCATTTTAAATCTCCAGATGAGTTATTATATTGCAACACTTACACAATTAGTATGTTACGATCCCTCAATAGTACTCTGTAAGTATATACAGGATGGGGAGCAATAAAGAAAAAGGCTAGCGAAATTGATACTAATCTTAGATGAACCTAACTTGACTGCTTTCTAAAAAGGAAAATCTTTGGGTATCCTCAAAATATTAAAGATGTTTGTTTTAGTTGAGGGTTAACTGTGTACAGTATGGATTTAGTGACTGCTGAATTACTAGCTGTTCCACAAATGTTCACACATAAACTGCCTTTGAATGTGAGACTGTCCTGCAAGTAAGACAGGAGGTAGGAGATGTTCCCATCTATTTTTAACTTGGTCGCAAATTAGCTTTGTGACTTGGAAAAATTATTTTTCATTGTGTCTTGGTTTCCCAAAAGAAAACAAGGCTTGCAGCTGGTGTCCATGGCAGCTGTGTTGCAGTGAATACAAAGTGAATGAAAAATATCACTACCGGACCGGGTGAGAGAAGATTTCAGACCCACTCACATTTTGTAGTATTTTGGAGGACTGCATTAACTGCCAGGCAATGGGGAACGAGGTCCATTGCAGTGACACCGCTGGAAAAAAGAGCCACATCCCAGTGTGCTCATCTCCTACAGCCAAAGTCTGTTTTAATTTTCCCAATTTAGGGTTACTAATCAATCCCCCACAAATTCCCTTTGCCACACTTCTCTGACGTGAGCCAGCAGCTTGTCTGCTTTGTGTCTATTTGTGGCTGATATGAACTATGAGGGCTGAAAACATGTCCAGAGGATCTTTTACAATTCCTGGTGACAAGGAGGGCTCTGAGTAGCAAAGTGTGTCACATATATTTGTCAGCTGCAAAGCTGAAACTGATAGCAGGGTACAAATAGAGAGCTGATAGCCTCACCTCTAGCTGATACTTCATGAGGCAGATCGTGTTTCTGGGGGCTCCTTTGACCAGGGATGGCTAGAAACAAGTCCTGCTGCACACCGGTGAGGATGTGCTCATGTTATCCCACCAGCTGCCTGGGACCAAGGTAAACCAGGTACACAAGAAAGCCCTGAATGAACTATCTGCTGTTCGTCAGTGCTTAAGTACTCACAGTCCTGTGTCAGTCAGGATGGTGCTATTATGGCTTTGCTCTTGCTCCCTGCCTGCAGTGCTCTCCAGGCACTTGCACCCAGGAGCTGGCAGTGAAGACAAGCCGGGAGGCAAAGCTGAGCTCATGCCACCAAAACTACAAGGCAGCTGGGAACAAGGCTGGTATGTGCAAAATGCACCATTACTGGGGCTCTAGAGATGGCAGTTGCTGCTATGGGAGGACAAAAGGGAGTGCAAGACATTAGGCACCTTGGAGGTCAAGCCACCCCTTGGTATCTCACGTAGGAGGAGAGAGGAAATGTCATCCAACCCTCAGCCCAGACCTGAGTGGCGGGGGAAGGGAATTCAACCAGCTTTAAAAAATCTCTGGAAGATATCACAGCAGTTTACATTCAAGTTGTCAATCAGGCAGATGCATTCCCTAAATGCCCATGATTAGCCCTCTTCCCCAATTAACAGTAGAAGAATCGCAGCTCTTGTGCAAAGTGGCTATGCAGACACCCATTAATTTTCATGGACTTGAATGTAAACAGTAATGAAAAACTCCCACTAACTTTCCAGGGAGACTTGCTTTGAGTGCGCATGTCTCCTCTGCCATCTGGAGACACAAGGTCCCTCTTTCTCTCCCTGAGACAAAAGTGATCAGCTTCAGAGCCACTGTCCCCAGCAGATCCCAGCTGCCCGCTCCTTGAGAAGCTGCTTGGCTTCTTGGAAACATTCCTTGTTTTTTAAACTCGGTGGCAGAAGGGGAAGGGGAAGATCATCTTTGCACTTATAGAGTAGTTGAGAACAACAGCAGCGTCTCTTGCTCCCAAGAAATTCATCACCCTTTGGTGATACCATGCCCCGGCTGGAAGCGAGCACAGGGGGAGGAGGGCTATTCTGGGCTCTGAGCCGGGCCCACGGCAAAGAGAAAGCATGAGAAAAAAAAAGAGAGAGAAGCTCTGCAAATAAACAGTCAGCATAAACAAAGCCTATCAGCCCAGGCAAGAGGCCGAAGCACGACTGCACTAAACAAATCACAGTGGAATCAGCAATTGGCAAAGTAATTGGCATTATTACAGCTGATGGAAAATTTTTGATGCCGCCCATGTTCACTTTCGAAACGCTACTCAGACATTTAATTGGCTCAGTTCTCATGTAGCCGACTGCTCTTTTTTCCCCTTCTGGAGTGTATCAGGCTTGTATCTACAGACAGAAACTTTGGGATGTGTTCTCCTGGCTCTGTCCACTGGCCATGAGATGGTGGATGAAGCTTTGCACAAACTAAGCAATGCAGGAGAGACGTATGAAGAGAAATAGGTCTGACCTGGGAATTTGAGTAATTTCAACCTCTGTGTTCCCCCAGTTCCTTGCAAGTTCAAATCTAGCTCTAACAAACAACCCTGTGCTTGCACCACCTAAAATACTGTGAGTTAAACACAGGGATGAAAATTGCATCTGGTGATGTTGCCAAAGAGTGGTTTTAGTGCTTTAGTTACCATGCAAGTAAAAGTGCCTTCTCTCTCACACACAAATGTTCATGTGAGCACCCTCTGGCATATTTATCACACTATTTGATAAAAAGTTAAAAATATCTCAGTGTCTATGCTCAGGAAATGCTTCTTCTACTTGCTAGATCCTTTGGTCAAAGCATCCTCATCCTCTGATTTGAGCCCTCTTCCAGAAAACCAACTGTCCCCCATAGGTCAGTTCTGCATGGACAGAGAAATTTCAGCCAGAGGCTTCGAAGTCTCTTACCAGTGCTTTTTAAGAGCCTCACAAAATCATTAATCTGCAGGGAGTAGCCAGGTCCTCAAGGTATATGAAATTGGGGAATGGTACTTTTTTTAAGCTTTCATCAGAAAGAGCAACTTGGCTTGGTGCTGAGACACACATTCAGCTTTTTCGTAACCTTTGCTCCCTTGGTCTAGTCCTAGTGCCTTGATGTGCCCTTTGGAGGACATCCAGGTCTAAGAGCAGAAAGCTGTTTCCTTGGGCAGGCGATGGGTCCATAGGGCAGACAAGGCTGTGGAGGAGGGGTGCTATTGCCCACTTCTCCGCTCCTCTAGTCTGTCGAGAGCTGTATGACCACAGGCTGCCTTAACGGGAAACGCCGTTGTGGCAGTAGCTCTGCAGCTCTGTGGAGGAATGGATCCTCAATTATCGGGGAGTCATTTTTGAGTACACCTTCTCCCTGGAAGCAGTGGGAAGATTTCTGAACCTGCCTGATTGATTCATTCATCGTCTGATTTCACTGGGATATGATCCATTAAGATTTACAGCTCGTTTCCAAGGAGGAGGGAGACCAGAGAGGCTCATCCGTCATACCCTCTGTCGTTGCAAATCAAAGGCAGCTCCATGCTGGGAGACTCCCAATGCTGAAGGGAGCATGGTGTCCAGAGATTTCTGGAGCTGCTGGACACCAACCCCCTTGTTTTTCTTGGAAAACAACCCCTTCCCTGTGAAATGGCCTGGCGCGTTATGGCAAAGGACACACCGGAGGATTTGAAGGGACGTGGAGGACCTTCAACAGCAATCATTGCATGGCTGGACTGAAGTATGGCCCCTCAAAGTCTGCAGTAAGGCTAGCCAGTATGGCCATCTGTAACACAGCAAAGCCATTTGGGAACACCACAGATTCCCAGCTCAGAGACCAGAAGGATGGCTTCAGGATTAAGCTCCTGCTCCAGGGATTTTAGGACTCACTCCCCCGAGAAGACCAGGATTGTGGAATGGGGTAATTTTAAACAACTGACTAACTGTGGGTGACCCAGTGCCACAGTTAGCTTTTGCAGGGAATTACAGTGTTGCCCTCATGTCTCTGTGCCTCCCAAGTCATTGCTGCTGCTGCTACCAGACACCAGCACAGGACCTGGTGAGTCCTACAGAGCTTCAGAAGAACACTGAATCCAAGCTGCCTGCAAAGCAAATTTGAGACCAGAAGACAACAAACAGGCGGGATCTCGCCAACACAGGGGAGATTAGCTCTTTCCTTCCCCATGCCAAACAGGACTTACAGAAAATCTCACTAGAAAGAGCCAACAGGCTATGACCAGTGATAAAAATGGAAGGAAAACACAGGCAGCCTCATGCTATTGGTTTTACTTACCAAGCTGAATATTTTCCCTTCTGGTTACGACTTCTGAGTGCTTGACTCTGTCAGAGAAGAGCAATCCAGCGTCCCAAGAAGCCAACGGGGAGATGCCTACTCCCTTGACCCCAGTTTGCTGCAAGCCTTTGATTCACACCCCATATGAGCCTGTCTACAAAGGGGTAAAGCTTCCCATTGGAGATGCACTGGACTCCTGGGATGGGATTTAAGAAGATCGAAGTCTGCTCCCAGCAGTGCTGCTCTGGGTCCACAACCAAATCACCTCACTTAGGTTTTTTTTTGTTCTCTGAAACGGGCACAGTGTCTTGCCCTGCTTTGTGAGATGCTGAGATTTATGTGTGAAAAGCATGACATAAAACCCAAGTATTGTCACATAAAGCAAGATGAAGCTATAAAAAGAAGCCAAGGTAATGTGGATGCCATTAAAATCCTGACACTGAGTGCTAGAAGTGGCTTAAATTTGCTGCGGTATTCCTGCTATTCCCTTTTATTAAGCACAGGGAAATACTGCCTTGCAGATAAACATTGTGATGTGGTAAATGCCCAGAATTTAATGAAGTCCATTATAATTGATGAAAATGTAGCTTTCATTAGCTTATGAATGCCTTATTCATATTTTTTCAAAAAAAAAAGAAAATTCGGAAAGAATGTTTTCCCTAAGCAAGTGCCAAGTAAGAGAGTAAACAACTTCTGCTAATACACCTTCATCTCTTCTCCAAGGCTGTCTCTCCTGCAAAGGAAAGGCTCTTGTTACACATCCAGCAGCCCTGTCCACAGTTTTCTTGCAAATCTCTCCCAGTGTGATGCAGCCAGCCCCAGTAACAGCTGGCCACAGCTGGCTGTGTTGATAGGCACCATGAAGCTTTTTCCCACTGCTGTCTGCCTGCCTCTGCCAACCCTTCGACTCCCATCTTCACCCTTTAATGTCATACCGTCTTTGGGCCAAGAACAATAATGTATTTCCTTTATGATGCTCCAACCATGTCAGGGATTTTTATGGACTACCACAATATCATTCTTAACTGTGGACATGCTGCTGATTAAAGGGGTTACATTGGCAGCGAGGGAATCTATAATATCTTTATTTGTTCACAAGAAGGATACACCAGCAGTTCAAGTTTCTCTCTCCAGCTTTGGCCTCTTGTTGCTTTGATCCTGACTACCTTTGAGAATAAAAGGGGAATTTAGTTCTTAAATATGATTCGGTCACTGGTGTCTCGGTTAACACCATCCATAAAAGGATCGGTTTCTTTGTTACACAGGACAAGGCTGAGACCACAGAGTTGAAATAGGAGTAGCACAAAAAAAAAAAAATGTATCTTTTTACATAAAAAGGGCCAGTCATTAACCATGTAAATAAATGAGTGGCTATTGAGTTTTAATAACACACTCTATTCTGTTGTTCATTCATGAACAGGGGTGAGGAGAAAATGTTTTGAGGCTTTGAAAAGACTTTTTTTTTTTTTTTTAAATTAAAGAAATACACATCTTGGTATTTCAGCACCGCAAACACCTGCTGACAGTATGACTGCAAAACAGGACATTCTTGAGGCTGTAAGAAAATGGGCACAAAAAAGAGAATCCTGTTATCAAGTAAAATAACTGAAGACTGTGGTCGAGCGTGTGTTTTTTTTCTCTGATTTTTAGAAGCGTCACATCCTCAAATTCAAACAAGCAGATGGCTGCCAGAAACACTCTGAAACCAGCAAGCTGCTTGCATTGGATACATCATTTTGGTGTCTTGGCCTCTTGACTCTCACATTGATTTTTATTTCATTTGGTTTTGATCCAAGGCAATTGGAGAGGATTTTAAAGTCACCAATGACCTCTGAACTTCAATGATGGCATTTTGGGGCATTTTATCTAAAAGAAGAGATAAGGGCCGAAATGGCCATTCACTCACTATCTAATGGAGAAAAAATATAATGACATCATTTGTGGTTTCAGTTGAAGCAGCTAAAGTAAGCTGCTGAGGCTATACAGAGAAGAGGTGATACTGCTGGAGGGAGAAATGTTTTGAAGAGCATGCAACCATGGCATCACCTCCTTTTGTTTGTAGCACACAGCCACAGCTGATGACAACTTCAGCTCTAACTCCATGTTCCTGCAAAGTAGCAACCCTGAGCAACCTTAAGTCATACCTGCTCCTGGCTGAGTGTCTGAATTTCTGTTTATTCCCCCTGAAAGAGTGTAGAAATGTAATCTTTGATATGAAGTCATGTCTTAGGAAATGCCAGTAGATAAAGAGCCTTGTATTGCACTTCCCCTGCAACTCAAACTGCTCTGAGCACGTCAAACCTGACCTTGATTCCACCCAGTAGGAGATAATACAGTTCTCTTGTTCCTCATGCAGACTTACCAAGACATTGTCTTGAGCTTCATCTCCCAGGTGCTAAATGGCTTGCCATGCAGGAGATAAGCTGAAACTCTCAGATGAAGGATAAGGCTGATAAATTTGCTCCTTGGGAGCAAGGGGACCTGTGACGATGTGGGTAAAGGTCACCTGGAAGATAGAACTAAGCTGGTAACATCATCCAAAAAACCCCCAAGGTAGACACCGTGTGGCACACATGCCTCCTGCTGAGGGGAGGACCCTGGCCACCCCTAGTAATGTTCCTCTATATGCTGTGGGAAGTTTCTCAAACCCTGCGAGACAGCTGAGTGTGTGACGATGTTAGCGGGGTGAGTCACTCAAGGTTCAGATGGCTCCATGTCAGGAGCTACAAGGGCTGGGGTGCTGCTCCTCCTGCCACACGCCAAGGAAGGCTCCTATGAAAGGAGAAACCTAAAGAAAAAGGAGCCGCTGGGTGTCTTCCCGGTGGTTTCAGTGGGCTTTGCGCAAGGGGCTCTTCGTTACTACCAGCCTGCTCCATTCATACCTATTCAAAGGCCAGTTGTTGTCCTTCTGCCCAATACTGTGGGCACAGTGCGTCCTGACAAGACTGAATCAGAGATGAGGTCACCTTCCCAAGGAGGGGAGTGAGGTATGCAGAGGGTACAATTTCTCCTGATTCCCTCTTCCTAACACATGTGTAAGGAAAGACGTTTTCCTTCCTCACCTTGTCGGGGGCTCTCATGAACTCCTTCCAGCCATCTGTGTCTCCTGCTTTTATGCTTCTGTCATTGTCCTGCACCTTTTCCCAGCCATGGTGGCATGATGAAGACATTCCTTTCTCACAGATACCTACACCTCCTCACTTATTCTCACCAAAGTTGTGCTCTGCTCACATCCAGGTTGCTTTCGCTCCAGCATTCTTATTATTGAAGTAGAGCCACTTATTAAAGAAAGGGGAGCATCCTATATTGCAGTTGCTGCTCAAATACAAGACACCAGAACTATAGTGTTCCTATATAAAGAGTCTGTGCCAACTAATTTTGGTGGCACATAGATAAAATACTGATTTAATTTATCTGGAGCTAGTAAAATCTGAAAAGAGCTTATAGGAAATCATGCTTATATATTAGTTAATGAAATTCTGGGCTGCTTCTGGGAAGACTGACAATTGTAAAACCAATCTGCCAAACTTTCATTCACAGCTTCATTGCAAAGCCATTACAGGTACGGCAAAACCCGCCAAACTCACAGCGGGGTGTGTGAACTCACATGGGGGAATGGGGAGCACCACATTTTCTTCCTCCCAAGGCAACCTGGCAGCCTGGAGGGAGCACGAGAGCAAAGAACAGATGCTTTTGACAATGCCAGCACACCTCAGTGTTGCAGGACTTTTTTTTTCCTAAGTGATAACTTGAGCCTGAAGTCACCTCTGCAAGCAAACCACATGAGCCTTCACTGATGATGTTGCTCACGATGCTTGTAGAAGGCTGACTGAAAGGTCTCAAGCTATCCATCCACAGCTCATCTCACTCTTTCCATAAAGAAGAGCACACCAGGACATGGATTAGTTTGGTCAGCGATTCTGCTGTGTTGCACCATTAGAGGCAGATCCTGGAGCTGATGCAGTTTGATTTTACCAGCACTCTTCGCAGCTGGTTTGCTGCACCCAGAAACCACAGAAGGCTGAAATGAAACTATATCAGCAGATTGCGGGTGCCCTGATACCCTTGTGTTTATGTTCGTGCTCATTATTATACATGAAAGGATGGTGTGCAGAAAACATTGGTCCCTGGAGGGTAGCACGCCGTGATTTTCAAGCTGGTTGCTCTGCAAGTAAAAGCCAGGGTGCTCACAAGAAATGCCTGCAAAGTTTGATGACTTGATTTCTGCTGTGGATCAATATTAACAGTAATATTGTATTTCCAGGGCATACTCAGCTGACAGAACTATTGATTATTTGGTATGTAGCAGTGCATTGACACTTGATAGCAAACTGGGACACAAACAATAAATGTGCAGTTGTTAACAAGCAACACAGGGCATTGAATTTCAGTGACACAACAAGGATATCACTTCCTTTGTCTAAAATGGAACATCTTTCACATGTCAAAAATATAATTTACTTATCTGACTTACTGAAGTACCTGGGGAGAACACATTCTTCACAGAAACCGGAAGATTAAGGTCATGTTTCCAAACATGTGCCAAATTCAATAAATAATTTCACCCCCATCGTGACCAAACACTTGAGGTATTCTTGAAGGGAAAATGTTTTGTTTGATATGTTTAAACATGTATGATACCAGATCACCTTGTGCATGAACAGATTTCAGTGAAAGAAAAGATAATGAAGCATTACACTTTGGTTGCAGTAGTGAAGCCAAAGTTATTTTTTTCACCTAGGTTTTTGATTCAGTGTGAAAAAGTAGAGAGAGAGAGAGATATTTGGATAGGGTGAACTCAAAATAAAACTTTCTTTATCAAACAAAGGGTTTACTTAGATTTGAAAGACATAATGCTATATGCTTCCATGAACTGTTTTATTATATATAAGTCTACAATTGTCTCCTATGGACACATTTAACCATCAACCACTAAGCCATTAAAAGAAATTATATAGAACACCAATCTTATGGCTGGAACCTATTGAAAAAGGAAGCTTCCTATGGTGAGAGAGAAAGAAATACTTTATGTGAAGAAAAATAATGGGTGGCACTTGCTGTTGCAGGAAAGAACACCTCAATGACTTAATACTCTTTTTATCTGAGCTCAGAAAGGCAGGGGAGACGACTAGTAAATATGTAGCAAATGCACCTGTACTGTACACAGCCTTTTTATGGGATAATATAGCCTTTTTTTTTGCTATCGGCGTGTTGAACCCTGTAGGCTTAGCTGCCTTAGCAACCAGCTACGATTTGGAGATGTCAGGACCAAGGGAGGCTGAATCAGCCTCTGATGGTGGCTTCCCTCTCCCACTGCTGACAAATGGAGTTTAGGATGATGGAGTCCAGTTTCTCAGTTGGGTCTGAGCCTCTTCAGCCACTAGTAAATTAAATGTGCCCAGAAATATTCTCAGGCATTGAGGCCAACTGGCACGGAATTGTTTGTATCGTTGCTCGCAACCATGTCTTAACTTCCCTAACGCAGCAGTTAAATGCAAACAGCTCACTAGGATGAACCCTGATCCATGCTTAGGAATGATTTAGGAGCTTGCTAGTTGTCACGGACCAAAAGTGTGCCAAGAACTGGTCTAGTAGTTTAAGTATACCCAGTCACACTCCCCTGAACACTGCTTAACTTGTTTAAGACAGATGCAGCCTAAGACATTAGTATGACTTATGTCCTTCTGCCCCTTTTCCTGCCCAAGATCATCTCTTTCCAGCCAGGAGAAGGGAATTGTATGGCTCTAAATTTGGTTATAACAATAATCTTTTGCTGGTTCATGAAATCACTCTTACTCAGTGAGAAACTGGAGATTACTGCTGTCTGCAATCTAAGAATAATTTCAAGGAACCAGACGTTATGTGTTTAAAATGACAAAGATGCTATACATGGGCAGCTTAACTTCATAAACAAACCACTACCCTCTTTCTCCCATCTCACGCCACTGTCATCTGCCTGATACTACATCTTCAATGTCTGCAACTTTAAATTGCATACCAGAAAAAAATTGTCCCACCTCAAGTTGTCATATGCTCTTAATCATGCTACCCTGGAGGACCAGAAGATGTCTCATAGGAACTGCTGTGCTGAGCTGCCCAAGGTGAAGCAAGTCTGTTTTCATGGGTCCCTCTGAGCTACAAGAAGCTGAACGCAAGCTCTTTACTTTGAGAAGAATTGGCTATATCAGGGCAGGGACCATCTGGCAGAAGGCACAGCAGGATTAACGCAACCCCACATCAAGAGGGAAGATCTTGGTATGTTGTCGGCCAAGTCCAGGCACCCTCCTACACCCCACAGGGACCCAAGCACTACAAGGCAGTGGAGGGAGGCAGAGGAAGCATTTCATACCTACACCCTCTTCACCAGACACACCACAAAACCTTCTCGGTGGAAAGGTTTCAAAGCTGCCATCAGAGGCTCTTACTCTCAGATGGGAGCTGTTCAGAGGAACCCATCCCTTTGAATAGTTTCGCTCATGACGCTAGCAACGCTTGTCCATGGGCATCACCCGTGCAGCAACTGACTTGTGGTTTGTAGATGGAGCTTGGGGGGGGAGCACCTTATCCTAGTGAACCAGCTGTAATTCGGCAATGGCACTTGGTGAACAGACAACACCAGAGCTGCCATCCACCCTTTGCAGCGCCTGCTTTTCCCAAAGAAAAGATGATGGAGACTTGTGTCAGGCAGCTGGTGCCTCCTCCCAGCTCCTATGTGGATACCTTTGTGGCCCTGGCAGCTGCAGCTGAAATCACCATGTGGGCTCACAGCCTCAACGTTTCACAGCGGCTCCCTGACTCAGGAAGCTGTAATGCCAGGAGGATGGTGGATGACTTCATGCCAGCAGAATCTAATACCTTCTGATCCTATGATCTAGTGCAAAAGGCAGGAGGAGTGGGAAGCCCAGCAGGCACCTGATTGAAGAGGCTGGGGGAGATAAGAGGAGACAGTGTCCTGCTGTGTATTTCCTCCACCTCCATAACCTTCTTATTTTCAAAGAGTTTCCATAGGGCTGTGGTCGCTATTGTTCTCCAGACCTGGTGCATCAGCATCCCCACTATACTGACAGCAATTTGGGATTCACACACAGACAGCTCTCCTCCTTCTTCCCGTCAGGAAAATGAGCAGCTTGTTTGGCTTCAAGAGGAAGCAAAACGTGTACAACATGGTGCTAACCATGTACAGGGCTATGCTACATACTCCATAACCAGCGTGGGCTGCCTGGGTGTGTGCTCATGCTCAGATAGACCCAAATGCATTTACACTGGACTCACAAACATGCATCTGTTCTTCCTTCCTTCCTTCATCAGCAGTCAGATCAAACTTTGGCACAACCATTACCGATGTGCAGAGTCAGCAATAAATGAGCGTTCCTTTATGCCCAATTATCAAGGAGGCTGAAGATACATATTGGTCATTAAGAAAAAAAAGAGTGTAATTTAAACCTACAGCAAAGTTTAAGGAGTAATACTGCACAGACAGGTAGGCAAAATAAATGTGAAAGTTGTTCTTATTTCTGTTGGGCTCTGTAAAAAAATAAATACTATCAGGGCTGTGTATTTTTTAAAACCTGCGTTTTTATCCTAAAAGGATTGAAATAGGTTTAAGCATTACTGTTATTTTCTCAAAAATGACAGAGACATTTCCATGTGAATGTTTCCCTTTTCAGTCAATATCCATATTCACCATGTGTGTACCTTCCATTCAGGGACTGCAGCTCCCCTGTGGTCTAAGGACTCAGGGTCCATTTTGTGCAGATCCTTCTGCCAAAATGGTGTTATTAGTGATAGGAAATATTGCAAGGTCACACACAGCCTTGACAGAAACAGGAGGGTAGGAGATTAGGGAGTAACTGTAGGCTGTAATATCCAACTGTAGTTGGCAAACCCGAGCATATTTGGATTGCCTGTGCCAGTATTTCACTCCCCTGTTTTCAAATTACGGTCCTGGCCCTACTGATCAACCACCTGAATATAGCAAAGAAGGATATTCACAGAAAGGATCTCATGATAAAATGGCTATTCCTGGCCCTTTTTCCATCACATCATAATCTGTCCACTAATATGCCTTGAGATCTCAGCTGATCAAAAGGTCATAAGATGCTACTGCTAAGTATCATTCTGTCTCTGTTCAGCCGAAGGCATTTTTACTTCATGCAGCAGGCAGAGGAATGCAATAGTAAAGCCTTCAAATATGTTTGTGTAATAGATGAAGTCTTTGCTATGTGGCATTTATCTTCCTTCAGGGAGTGACACCTGATAAATAAATCTCTAGTTCCCAGCGAATTTAAATAAAACAAAGGCAAATCATATCCCTGCACACTGTAAATATATAACTGCAGAGTACCTAAGAGTTCTCACTCTCCCAACATTGCCTTTGCTACAAAAGCTGTAAAGTGCTGGCCACCCTCAAATTCTGCCAAAATCAAGAAACCCAAATCTCTGAGAACATTAGAAGGAGCATGGTGGTAACATAGGAGGGACTGAAAGATACACCACTCATTTAGATTAATGAAATGGTAAAATTTACCTTTTTTTTTTTTTTTTTTTAAAGTTAGCAAAAAGCAAAACCCAAAGAATTGGGGCTTATTAGCGTATCAACAGGAATAATGGAGCGAAAATGGGGGAAAATCTAGTAAACGGGATGATGTGTTTCCCAGTGAATAACGCTAAGGTGGACAACTTTCAAACATCCTGGGATGAATAACGTACCGAACCACATCCTACCCACCACCACCAGATTGGCCAGCTGGTCACCGCTGTGCTGCAGTGTGCCGGTGGCAGTGGGTCCATCGGTCCCGCACTGCGCCCATCCCTGGATGCCAGCCATCACCTCCAGTACTGACCTCAGCTGCTTCTCTGACCATCCTGCATCCAAGCGGTTCAACATGGGCAAAACCACAGATCACTGCCCAAAACAGCAGGAGGAGAGGGTACCACTGCCAACAGCCTCCTGCCACCTGAAGCCCTCGTCTAGCAGGTCTGCAGAGCTGGTTTCTATGAGCATTACCATTGGAAAAAAACACTGGTTTGTGTTCCCGCACACCTGAAGAGTTGTCACAACCAAATTAAACCCCTCAGTATTTCCCAGACTAACCACCCGCTCCCTGGCTCTCCAGATGCAGAGCTCTACACCAAGACCAGCAGACAGGTTTTTTTCACTGCAACTGGGTTTCTTTTCACTGCAACTGGCAGTCATTTTGCTCCTCTCCACGCTTTCAAAGCTGAGAGACATCAAAGATTAGTAGAAAAAATGATGACTATTTTTCCCTAAGAAGCAGCACTGGTAATAGGCTTCAGGAAAAATCCTCCTAAATGCAAGTGATAAGCATAGACTGTGTGAAGGCTGACAGGTCTGATTATAAATATCACTGCAAGGGGACCAGCACTAACCTCCCTTATGGAAGGCAAAGACAATTCCTTGAAGGGAACATGCATGTGAATTATCATAAACAAAACCATTGCAAGTGGAATTGTTTTTCACTGGGAAACTAAATAAGGCCCTGATTTGGGGGGAAAAAAAACCCCAAACCTTGAGAACTTATTAAAGTGCATCCCAATAGAAAATGGCACTCAATCACACGCTAAAGTTTTGATGACTTCAGGACGACAGGAATAAAAAAATGAAGTGGGATACATGAAGCATAGGATGGAGTCATGCATGTAAGAGGTGTTGAAAGGATATCTTCTGAAACTGTACTTAAAGAACAAGCTCTGCAACATAAAATGAACAGAGAGTCCCAGGGAGCATGTTGGTCCAGACTGAGCTAAATATTAAAAACTAAGACAAAACTCTGCAGCCTTGTACCAACCTTTCCCCCTTCCTCACAACCTAGCAGGAAGAAAGCCAAACAGAACCAACACAGAGCTCTTCAGATTGCATCTATACACTGAATTCTTCAAATTGCATCTATACATTGAGTGAAATACCACAACATTAGCTTTTCAGCAGGGTTTTGAGGTAGATATGGTAGGTAGTGTTCCTTCAAGATCATCCTGCCCTAACCTTCTTTGTGCTTTCTCTGACACCATTACATTTTTCTTAGGCTGCAGGTTGTTTTGGCATTTCTCATTCTATTTCCATTGGAAACTAGGAGATAGAGAAACTTGGGCAATCTGCAATAAGAGTAGCAGTACAGTAGTTTTTTCTTTCTGAACACAGGGAAATAGATATTATCTTCTTAATAGTGGGTTATAACTGCAGAGAAGATGAAGAGAAGAAACTCAGAGTCAAAGGCAGTTCTAGGAGTTTCATTCTCATTATATCTCAATGGAGTGAAGCAAATAAATTGCGCAAGGAGACATATGGAAGCTCACTACGCAAATGGCCTATTTAAGGTTCTTACTTCCTAATTAGGTCCTGGTGTCAGGAGGTTGGTAACAATTATTCACACATAGATCATTTGGATACAATACAAACTATTCTAAAACCCAAACCATCATAATGGCATGCATTAAAAAGAAACCCAATTTAGCTTGATCTTTTTAGATTATTTTGCTTAGCACTTGGAATATCAGTTTCTGTGCTACAGTCATCCTAAATTTTGTGTCTAACATTGTAATAATGGGTTTGGAAGGGGAAAAGGAAGAAACAAAAACCTTCACAGCCATAACCCCTTGTTCTTACCTTGTTCACAGATTTCGTCACTGGACTCTGCACAGGGAACCCACACTCTCTTCCCAAATTCTTCATCTGACTCTGTGGCGTTTCCCAGAGCAAAGAGAAAAAAGAAAACCTTGAATGTGGGAATGACCATGACGAAAATGGTGACAAGCATCCAAACTTTCGCTCTGCCCTTCTCCATTTCCTTACATCTTTCTGTGTGACCACCACCACCTACCAGCCGGGGCCCTCTGAGCACCCAGTGCTGGAGTCCACCCTTGGCCCTGTTCTGTTTTGGAAGGTCTCCCAAGCTTCTCCTTAAACCGCACAGATGCATAGGTTTATCCTTCCAAGTAGCCCTGGTAAGCATATCAGCATCACGGGGCTATCACGGCTTTCCCCAGCAGCCGCGGGGCACGCAATGAGCCGTGATGACAGGGAGTGGTGCCATGGATTCCTGTGACAACCCATGTCGGAAGGGCTTTTGGGAAGAGCAGGAAGGTGTCACAGGATGCCAACCCGCCTGTTTTGTTTAAGAGTTAAAGCAGGGAGCTGAAGCCAAGGATTAGCACATTGCAAAACCATTTAAAAAAGGGTAACTGCTTGTGATTCAACGTCGTGACTGCAGCAAACCCACTCTGCCCTGTGCTTCTGCACCTCTGGTACCAAAATGAGATCTTCCTCTCCCCTTCTTCCCTTCCCACCTCCTCTCCCCTCTTTGTCCACCTCTCCACCCCTTCACACAAAGGTGAAATATTTCACATTTTCACCTGTGGTGATGCAGATCAGAGAATGTTTTCTTTGCTTTGCTTTTCACTGATTTTGCCCAAGGCATCCTTTTAAGCGGCAGCCTGTGCAAAGATAATAGGTGGCATGATTCTCTGTAACTGGGATCAGCAACAAATCAGCCATCTGCCACTCCAGGGGTCTGAGATTAACCCAGCTACTGGACCGTGACTGCAAAGCATTTGCACATTTAGATTACAGAAATGTGATGTTGCTGGTCCAAAAAAATAAAAGACTGGGAGTGGGGAAGGTGTGGGGTAGAAGATAGCCTTGGAAGAGTCCTCCAGATTAACCCTTCCAGACACAAGTCTTCTCATAACAACTCCAAGCAGACAATGTTTCTCATTATAAAGTGTTAAAAGGATGAAGGATTTGAAGGAAGCAACCTGAGATTCATGAGACATCATGTTTCAGGGAAATACATCCAAAGATACCTCTGACACAGGGAGAAATAAAAACAAAGACCTTCAGCTGCCTTGTCAATGCCTTGTAATGCTCCTTGGGAAGTATGGCCAAGCTTCCCAGATAGCTTACTTAGACTACTTGGAAAGTACAAGAGTAACATTTTTGTCTCAAGACCCACAAGATCCATTACACAAGCTTACTTACTCCAGAGCATTGTCAAGATATTGAAGAAATGAAAGATGTCTGCATTCTGAAATATCAACATTTATTTGCTGTCCTCAGTTTACCTTCCTGAACAACAAACACCACATTGCTACTTTGTGCACATGGATGCTGTCGATACCTATTAATATTTGTCTGTATCTTTTGGATCCTCTCTATGCATGCGTTGGGAATTGTTATTTGGTAACTGAAGTATTAAGAGTTTTAAATCAATAGTAAACACAAGCTGGCTCCACATCTAAAAGCGTGAGCCATGCTCTGTGCAGGTGCGTGGTGGGTTAGGACAGCCGCCGGGGTCTCCTCTGTTCACTTTGATGTGGGCTTTAATCCCCGCTCCTGGCATTTGTTTTTGTAGGTTGGAATCCCATGGTCAGGGATCTCAGGTTAAAAAGAGCAGGTTGTGCCCAGAGACAGAGGTGCAGCTGTGGCCAAAAGTATCAGCAAGGACTTCTGGGAAATTCAGGCAATGTCTGCATGTTATGTGCCCTTGCTGAGAATGGTATCTTAAACACACAACTCATCTCGGTAACTCCAAAGAGGCAACTGAAAAGCAAACAGCAAGCACATGTATGCATACAAAACCACACATTTTTATGTATGTACTTTATTCACAAAGAACAGGTAGGATCGGGTGGAAGGTACAATGGCACAGCGACAACTCCAAGTTACTTGGCCAATGCTCTTGTTGACATTTGCCATGGTTTCTTCACCCTCTCCAAGGTTTCCTGGGCCAAGTACTACATAGCCATCACTTGCAACAAAAGAAGAAGAACAAGCCCAAGTCAAGCTGCAGAAACTACATGGTTGAAGGCACAGCTGAGAGCTGAGGAAGAGCAAGGGATCAGTCGCTGCAGATATCCTGCAAAACCTGCTAGTGTCACCTCAGAAATGAGTGCACCTCCTAGCAGCATTAATTCGGGACTGAGCTTTTGATCCTCCACAGAGGAAGGACTATTGATCTGCAAGGAGCTGTGAGAACAAGAGAGTGAGGAGAACAGGCTGGATAACACCTTTAAGCCTCCCTAAATTCCCCACTATTTATCAGACTATTTCCAAAAGTCATTGCTTGGCAGAATTAGGTGCTCCAAAACCAGGTCTATATGTCTGAAACCAAAGGTGAGGTTTGAAGTGCTTTGGATATACACTAGGGCATGGTTTTCAGGTGAGAGAGAGGTCACAGAGATCATCCCACGCCTGGGACTACAAACTGGGCCAAGCTAACAACCCAACAACCCACACGCTTCTGAGATGCAGCAAGTTAATGAGCCTCTGCCCATGCTTTAGAAAGGTCTCCTTGAACTTGACCTGCTGGCTGTGTGAGTGCTAAAGCCACTGTTAAAATGGAATCTGGACCCATTTTCAAACCCAAAGGCAGAAGTTTATTCTTTCTACAGTTTCTAATTTCTGTAAAGCCAACCTAAAACTTCAGATCCAAATGTCAGAATGATCGAGAAAAAAACGTGTGTGGTCGGGTAAAATCTTTGGATTCAGCTTCAACTATTGAACTACTACAAGAATGATTACGCTGGTTATAATTTTTTAAAATTTTTAAAATATCAAAACTCCATTAAAAAAAAAAAAAGGTACTTTTATGTACCTTTTCCTAGCCTGTGGAGGGAAAAGGGGACCAACAAAGGGCAAAATCTTTCCTTTCAGACAAAAATCACAGCAAAACTCCAGCCCATCCCTTGCAAATTAATCAACCTTGTGAACTGCTGTCAAAGTTTCAGCCCTATATGATATTATTTGTTTGTTTTATCCAGGGAGACTTTGCAGGAAGGGGCTTTTGCAACCGAAGCACCGACAGTGCATTAACCAGGCACTCAGCTGAGCCGTGGAGCTGCTCGTCCCCCAGCAAATGAGAAGCGGAGGGGAACAACCGACGCAGGCGACGCTGCACCTTGCAGATTTGCGTGTCCTACAAGTAACCTTGCATCAGGATACAGAGCCACGAGAGCAGCCTTATGGGTACAGAGAGAGGAGGAGGAAGACAACGAGGAGGAGGGGAAGGAGTGGCAACAGAAAAACAATCAGAAAACTCCCTGGGAATCAAGTCTTCTCTTGTTCCCTAGGAAAAAATTGAAAAAATAAAATTCCCTCCCTGATAAGGATATGGCAGGAGGGGGATGAGCACACTCACCCCTTCTTTGCTTATAATCCTTTCCAGTGAGAACCGTAACAGACATATATGGGCTGGAGACTGGCTACAAGCAGAGTATTTCTGCAGGTGCTTGACACACTGCACCAGCCCCAGGGTGCAAAGTGCTGTCCCACTTCTGCCCCCTCTGTACCCCAAGTCCCCAGCAAGGGTCCCCTCTCTTTCCCAGAACCCCTAAATATCACTGGGGGTGGATGGGGGAGAAAAGGGTCACATCTAAAAGGCGAAGGGGAAGCAGGGAGGAGGGAGAACACCCCTGAGTCCGGCCGGCGGCCCCACGTCCTCAGCCATTCTCATTCCCAGCACGTTTCGCTGCTCTCCAGCGCAGCCCAGCTTCGAAATATTAGTGCGGCGCAGAATGCCATTTTCGAGTCGCTGCAGCTCCTTCTTGGCACCAGTTCAGCTTTTTGTCTTGCCTTCTCCTCCGAGCACCCAGCGGAGGGAGGAGGAAAGAAAGGAAGAAAATAAAGCCCCACCGCTTTGCCGCCGGGGCCATCAGCCTCCCCATGGCACCCCCCGCCTTGCCTGCGGCACCCCGCACCCTCCAGCCCACTCCGAACCAAACCACTTGGCAAACATAAATCTCTTCCCACCTCCACAGCAGCCAGTTCACAGTCTCCTTCCCCCCGCCCCCCGCCACCCCTTTTCATCACTCTCTCCTTTGTACTCCTCTAAATTTTTCCAGCCAAGCGTTACAACCTTACACCCCCCCTTTCTCCTCCATCCCTAGCTCTCCCACCTCCTCCCCTCGCATCCGCAAAAAAAATCGTGCCATGGTTGCCAATGCACTGGCATCTCCTCGGAGAGGAGAGTCGCTGCACCCACAACACGCCTGGCAGGTCCAATCCAGCTCACAGCTGCTGAAGCGCAGGCGAGCTGCAGTGCTCATGGGTGCACACGCGTGTGCACACACACATGTCATGGAGCAGGACATAGTCTGTTTGTAGCCCTTGACATTGCTGTAAATACAAACTTCCTGAAAGCTTGCGTTTGGCAGCTGAATTCCTCCTCCTGCTTGTGGGGCCGGGAGAAAAACAGAGGCAGAATAACGAGGGAGGGAGGGTGTATTTTTTTAAGCAACCCAAACATGGCACTGAGCACTTCCACCGACAACTTCTCAGCCTGCTGTGCTGGCAACCAGCTGCTGGTTCCAGCCTGGCACCTTTCTCTCCTCTTAAACGCCCTCTTCCCAAATATTTATTCCCCTTTTTTTAGAAAAAAAAAAATTTTTTTTCTTCCTTTTATCCCTCCTAGCTTGTCCATAGAGGGACTCCCTCCCACAAATCCAAAGCAGCACGTGTAGAAGGAGCACCAAAGGGGGTGAAATGTGTTGTAACACACAATGGACCAAGAAAGAGGAAAAAAACCCATATGTACACACAACATATGTATTCTTTTCTCTGAGGAATAATGAGAGTGAGAGATGCCCTAAAAGCAGGCAACACGACCCTTGTGCATGCCAGGATGGGCAAGCCCCAGCCCCTTCCATGAAGGAGGGAGGACACAGGTTTAGTTGGGAGGTAGAGAAAGGTTGAGGCAAAATGCACGTTCTCCACGGAAAGGACCTGAGAAAGGAAACTCAGCCAGCAATGTGACTCAAACCAGAGTTTGAAACATTGACATGTGCATGACAGAGATAAAGTGGTGTAAAATGCATCTTGTCTGGTGCTTGGAGAAAAGAGATTTGGAGAAAAAAATATAATAATGCTGATGCTGGGGATGGCTTGGAGGGACATGGAGGGAGGAGAGAAGATGCACTGAGGATTTTAGCATTGTGGCACGAGTGCATTAAGCTGCAAGCCAGGCTGGAGATTCAGAGCAGGGTATGGCCCCAAAAGCAGCCACTGGAGCCCTGGGGATTTTTTGTGAGCCTGGTTGGACTGCTTTGTCCACTGAGACACATCAGGACTCCTTGGAAGCCATGGGAGTTAGAGGGTGGTGAAGCAGATGGGCACTTGCTGTACAGTCTCAGGCCAAGTGCCTCTGCTCCCTGTGGCAACGAGTCCCTCAGGAGGCCCAGCAAAAGTGACAGAAAAAGGCTGGTTCTCATTGAACAGTCTCCCCTGGTGACCCTGGGGAATAACAGAGCAACCAGCTCAAAAGTGGGGTCACAGAGACAGACTGGGAGACAGACAGACAGACAGCATGCTCGGGGTGGTACAGACAAAACAGCAGTGTCCTGAGCAGCTGTCTAATATGTATTTTGGCAAAATCTCGCCTGGCTGTGGATGAAGCAGAAATCACAGGCTGGAATTTTAAACCCGTCAGTTGGTCTGACTTTTGCTTCCCTGGCCTGCACGTATAACGCAGGAGGAAAGCGAGGGGCTGGATGACACCTTCTAGCTGCCAGGAGCCACATGGAGGAGCTGGTCCTTCAGCCACCGCCAGCTGCTGCTTGTGGAGCAGCTGATTGGCAGGCGCTGAAGGGGACTTAAAATAAGCAGATGCCCTGATGTGACTGCACCCATTAAGGGATGTGTGAGTTTGCATACTTAAACCAAGCCTCAGGTTTAAGGCCTGTGCCCTTAGGAGCACCTCTGCCACTGGGATGTGTCCCCTGTGCAAGATCCACATTTGGAGCTTTCTCCAGGCCACCACAGCACGGCTGGGGCTGGCTGGGTTGGATGGAGCAATATCCAGGTAGGGCTACCAAGCCCCCTCTTCTGAGTTGTGGTTTCACTGTCCCAGGCTCTTTGTATAAGGATGTCATCCGGCACTGGCAATGGTTCCTCCCAATGTCTGCTTCCAAAGTCAGCTGCTGTCCATCCAAACCCTCTCTCCCAGACGGATTCCATGTCTGTTTTCTCTCTTTGCTATTCCTCAGGCTTAGGGTGGGTTTCTGCCCTTCCCTCCAGCCTTTAGTACCAAGTGCTGGCATTTGGCAAGGCAGACCGAGTCCCTCATGTATGCCTGTGGCAAAGCAGACCCTCAACCTTAGTTGGAGGCTCCTGCAGAGAAGCATCCCTGCCTGGAGGTATCATTGAAGTGACTCCCAGATAGAGACATTTTCAGATCCTTTGAGTCGAAAGGCGCTATAAATAAAAGATATTACAGACTAACAAGTTCTCAGTTGCAAACTGGAGTGGGAAAGAATATTTTAGCATCCTCTTTCTAAGCACATTAACTCTTGGCAGACATGATCGTTCAGGTCTTCAGAGCTGAAAACTTCACACAGTACACAGCACGTTGAGTCCACATGCTCCACCTCCAGTTTGAACAGCTCTAAAATCTACAGTGCCCCTACACCATATCCCCCCAGTGCAGTGAGCATCCAAATATTGTGTCGTTTTGGGGGTTATGACAGTAAATATACACTCTACAGTGATTTTTCCCAGGAAAAACTCAGCTTTCACCACTGTAAGCTCACAAGAGTCAGTGCCTTAAGATTTTTATCAACTGGCTTCTGATGCTTCCCTTCCCAGGGTGAGCAAGCACTTTGTATCAATCTGGCTTGCTTTAGTGCAGTGACCCAGCACTGTTCTCCACTGCTGAAAGTTCAGGTCCCAGCTGCGGGGCTAAACTCTTGCTGACACTGTGCTGATTTCTCCGTCTCTGTCACCCATGCTGCCAGGGAGGGCGGGGGATGTTGTTTTTTTCCAGGCTGGAAAAGAAAGAAAACAATCGTGCAAAATGCAGAGACGTGGTAAAGGAGAAGGGGGAAGAAAGCGATCCTGATATGTGTGGTGAGGTTGAGAAGAGGAAATCCTTTGGGCAGCATGGGGCACTTCATCACGTTCTTCTTTTTCTTCACCGAGGAGAAAATCTTGCTCAAGAAGCAATTAAAATGTTATGGGCAAGGAAAAGCTTTTAGGATGCCTTGAAGAACTTGTGTGCGTGCGAAAGTGCACGGGGAGAAATGCAGAGGGGGAAGTCACTATTAGTGATGGGTGAACTACAAAAGGTTGGGTGGTTTGTTTTGGATAAAGATCCCCACATGCAGATGCTTATCTAAAGCCCTCAGTCTTCAGAGCAGGGCTGGAAATGTCTTAAGAACAGACCCTTCTTGCATGATTTCCAGTACCTCTCAGAGCAGTTGCCCATGCCAAAAATACCACGAAAACAGCTTTTTTTTCTTCTTCTTCTTCTTTTATGCAGTGTTTTGGCTCTTCTGCTTCTGGTTCCAAGCAAAACCTAAAACCGCAAAGTCTTTGACTTGAAGGTTGGACTGTGCTTATTTAATTTCAAGCCATCCTGGTTCTCATGACTGCATGCATACGAGGGAAATGAGGAAAAATGGTGCTGTGATTCTGTGGAAAACTTTAACAGAAAAGAAGACTCCCTGAAAATTGGCAGAAAAGCTAGTTTCCCTAAGAGAGGGCTACAAGCCTTGATTTCTCTCACCTTAAGCAGACTACTTATCTGTAAGCTGGCTATTCTTTCCATAGATAACAACATTCCCAGTTCAGATGAGCCTGTTAGCCCTGGGTGGTTATTAGTCAGTAAATACTATAGAATCAATAAACAAAATAAAGACTTTGAAGACAGTCATGTTTCCCCACCCAATCTTGAAATTCATCTGATCTGCAGTAGCCCTAATGTGACAGAGAAGGAGGAAAGAAAGCAGTTTGAACATGATCAGGTGCCCTCCAGTTTTCTTAAATCAGAGTGTAATTGAGGTAAAATAGCCCAGGGATGGTGCTGTTGGGATGAAAGTGGTATGTTTTGCTTAAGTCCTCTGGACAAACAGGGCCATTGAAGGGCTGGTTTTCATCCCTGGCTGGATTTACACCAGAATATCTCAAGTAATGTTGCTCAGTGTGTAAGGCAGATGGGAATCAGGCCAGTTTGTTTTTAAAGATGTTGCTAGATATCCTATGTCCCTGGACTATTCACCTCAGAAAGGTTAAAAGCACATACATTCACTCTACATGTAGTAAAGAATTAATGTTTTGCTGTTAAGGACCAGATGACATTCTTCCTAAATGATTTCTTGTAGTCTTTTTTCATGTCTTTGCTATTATTTATTAATTACTCAAGCAATGATCTTCAGCTGATTCAAGCAGTTTGGAAACCAAGACTCAGGTTTTTAGCTGATACAAATCAGAATAATTCAATGCAAGTCAACAGAAATGATGGACGAAGTCAGTGAAAATATGTGACCAAGAGTTTATACTACACAGGCTTCCAAAACAAGGGCCCAGCCTTCTAGACAGCAAAATACATATAGACTTTCCTCACTGAAGCTGATGGCACTTCTTGTGGGTGACCAAGACAGGTACAGGAGGCCCAAGTGCCCATTCGTGTCCACATGTGTGAATCAGGAGCAGCTCCAGTACTCGTCACATGCTGTGGTCTTTGCAAAATCATTGTGTCCTGCTAAGCGCTGCAGGATGCTGATCATTCTTGTCAGAACTTGGCTTTTCTACAGATTCTTAGTTTAGATATTGGAAGGGAGAGATGAGTTAACTTTTGGCTTGAAAGAAAGAAAGTAAAAAATCTGGTCCCTTTCAAGAGTGCTGAAAAGTTGCGATATCTGACCCTGAGGTTTTTGAAAGAGTGACCCAGTCAATCTAGTTATTACACCATTCTCTTCCTATGACTAACACGTGAATTGATATTTACTTGCAGGAAATGCTGGCGAGAGATGGGGGTTCCCATTCACTTGTACTGTTTACCACTCCCCTGAGATCACAGGCTTCAGTGACGATGGAGCAGACCGCTTCACAGGTGCATGGTTTATATGCCAAAACAGGTTGTAAATCAGAGGGGAGGAAGAAAGGGCTGGAACAATGCTTGTTTGTAGAAGCGACCATTGGAAAGGGATGTTGACCATGTTCATTTTACCAGTCTCATCTCCCAAGTCTACGCTTGCTCACGCTGCACCAGAGGGATTGGGTCCTGGGTTGGAAATCCAAGGAACATGCCAATAATTTCCCAGAGATTACACAGGGGGTGAACTTGTCCCTGATCTCCATTATTGGTTCAAACCCAGGAATTCTCATACCCTTTCGGACAGATGGCTGGTCCTATTACTTCTTATGTTAGATTTCCCACTGAGGCTGAAAGCAAATCCACATTCAAGCTGAAAGTAAACAACCTGCAAATTCAAAAGGCATTAACTCGAACTGCCAAAGCATTTGCTGCGTATGCTGCAGATGTCAAATAGACAGTTTCCCACAGCCCTCAGCCTAGACACAGCAAAACCTTCCACCCAGCCTGAAAATCCATCCTGTGCAAAACTCTCTCTCCTCACTGGTGTTTTAAGGGCTGGAGCCTCAGCTGGAGTGAATTAATGCAGTCGCTCTGATTTGAATAGACCTACGCCAATTTATACCAGATGAGCATTTCACCCTTTGGAGGCCAAGTGGGAAATGGCTATCCACTACTTTTTTAACAGTGTGGTTTAACAAAAAAATAAATTGTGGTGTATTTTAAAGACTGAAAGAGCACTAAGTTTCTTTCCATTTCTATGATTAATTTCTCAATAAACCTATTGCAGATCTTGGTCCTAAAGAAGCAGTCTTTGCAGAAAAAAAAAGTATATAAATAACACAACTTACAAATACAAACAACACATGTTACCCAGTTTATTCCACTTCCTGATACCTTCCAAAACGCCAACAAAAAGTTAACTAGGAACCAAAGCACGACATCGCTGTGGTATTGCAGGAAATTCAGAAAGTGGAAAGGACTGAATAAACCAGTCTGTTTTTTTCCTGCCAGGGCTGAATGAAGAGGACAAAAAACACAAAACCAAACCATACAAACAAAAAACCCATCCATATGCTTTGAAATTATCTGAACATTAATACCATGGCATGTTTCTTGACCATAAAGATGTGCAAGACTGTTTTCTAATATATTTTGGTGTAAATCCAAACTGCATCACTGAAGTAATGTTCTGTAAATCAGAATTCACTCCATTTAAAGTAACATAACCTCACGGTAAAAATTCAGGAAAAATTATCTGAAATTAAACCTACGATTTATTCTTCAGTATAGGAGGCCCGACTCACAGACTCGGATGCACCTTGATTTTCTCCTAAGTAAACTGGAGGTCAAATATTACACCAATAGAAAAGACTGGAGATTTTTAAGATGATGGTAATGGGAAATCAAACTGCTGAATTGTTTAGGTAAAGCCACTAAACTGATACAGCTCATCAGAAAATTCACCTCCTCTTTCCTCCAGCCATCCTTATTTTTGTTTTACAATTCAGTGTAAGCTGGCAATTAGTATTACTTTGTCTGTTTATAGAGTCTTCCATCTGAGGATCTAGAAACACTTTGTAAACACTAATGAATTAAGCTTCTTAACACCTCCTGTGAGACAGATACTACTATCTCATTTGCACAGCTCGGAGAAGAGTTGCAGGTTTGCTGAGGGTTGGAGCCAGCCAGCAGCAGAGCTGGGAAATCACTCTAGATCCTGAACCTCACCTTCAGCTCAGTAACACAAGTCTTTGAAGGGATGCAGTGATGCGCCTGGCAACTTGGGAAGCTTATGATTATCTCTTGGAACTGCCAGTGTGCCCTGATGTCTGGCAGGCTGGAAACACAGAGGGTTGAACTTTTACCCATGTTGGACAGAAACACCATGAATACATCATCCGTCTTTACCTGAAACAATCACTCACAAATATGATCCCCTGACATGGAAAACAGGAGACAAAATTGGGAATTCAGTTGTCCTTACTTGGTTTTTAATAACAACACCAACTCTGGACAAAACAATACAAAAGTCTGTGAGGATTCCTTTCCTTTTCTTTGCATCTTTAATTGTCCATATCTTTTTCTCATGTAGGGGAAAGGTAAAATATTCGAGCCTGCTTGAAAGTCATGATGACAAGAGGAACTTAAAGGATTTTTAAAGAAAGACTAAAGGTTTTACTTCTAACACTATCAGGAATGCTTAGATCCTAGACAAGCCTTAGGACAAGATAGGCGTTGATGAGACGATTATTTTTTTCCAAAGCACAGCCTCACTGATTTAAGAGCAGCTAATGTCTGGTACCTATTTGAAGCATTTTTCCACGTAGCCCTTCTTCAAATGCATGGCAATCAGACAATTTCCATGATGGTTCTTCTGTCTAAAAATATGCACCTCCCCCTCTTTTCAATTTATCACTGAGCCAGTCAGTCTGTTTATTGTTGAAGTTTTGCCCATTTAATAGTGCACTTAGGAAAGCTTAATACAAACATCAACCAATTCATCGCTGTCACTAAAAGAAAAGCCTTAGAAATCATTCATCTAAGCAGGAGTCAAGAGCAAGAGTCTCTTATTTAGAGATTGGTCAATAAGAAACTATGTTATGGAAGCTATTCTAAACAGACCAGATTTTTTTTTTTTTAAACATCTCTTTTCTTCCACAGATTGAAATTGAGGCGAATAGCAAATAAAATATTTGGGTTTACTTTTGAATTTTGTTGGTGACCTTAAATCCCAGAAATGGGGCACTACAGAAGAGACGGGCATTTGACATATTCAGTGTGTTGATTTGTGAACTATTAGCAGATTGCTGTTTGCCTAAAAATACGTATTTGAAATTCTTTTCTAAAAACTCTTCTTGATCTCTTCCCAGTTCATGAGCTGTTAAATGTCTGCATGACACGGTGATGTTTGTCTCCTGAACAGAGGAACATTACGATCCCTAGAAGCAGGTTTCCAGCAGGAATATTAAAGGCACTATTCAGGAATATTCTCCAGTATTTGCAGCCTCCACAAACACTTCCACTCACAAACATGTTTGCTGGAATATTTGTCAAGAGCAAACAAGATGGAATGGTGGGAGAAAGCGTACAAAGTCTAACCAAGCTTATGAAAACCCAACAGCTAATGAATACTTGTGGAAAATGTCTTACGGTATTTCCTCAGCTATGGATGCTAATTAGGAAAGCCTATAAAGCTAAAACTCTTTTGCTGCCCACCTCCTCGTTTATTCCAGAATAAAAAGCCACTTCCATGGCTCTCTTTACCATGTTCATCCCTATTACATCTGCTGGATCCAGAAGCCATTTTTAATTTTTTTTCTGTACATAAAAAATGGGTGAAGTTATGAACAACTGGACAGACGCCCAGGAACACATTTCACATAAGCAGCTCGATGGCCAACAGCTTTTTACTGTCTCTGACCAAAAAAGGACCTACCACAGATATGAATTATATGTAGATTGGTCAATATGCAATATTGACTAATACTGAATCACCACAGTGTTACATAGTACTATGGAACCTCTCTTCAGGCCCTTTTTTTCAGTGACAAAACCAGCTTTTAGATTGGGTCTTCTATAAAAAAAGCCTGTAGGTACCGAGAGAAACTCAGCAAGCTCACATTGCTACAGCTCAAAAGCACATTTCCAGGAAGGGGAGGAAAATTGCAAGAAAAGCCAGTGGACATCCTCAGGTCTACATGTCTGGGTGCTTCAGGGTGGTGAATTATGGACAGTGAGTCAAGTCAATGCCATGCAGGTGAGCAGGAGTTTCTGCCTGAGAAAATCAGCTCTTGCTGAGTGCAAACACTGCTTAAAACCCCAAGGCATTGAGATCCAACATTTTTAGTTAACAAAGGAAGCATTTGTGATACATGGCAGTAGGACACAGCACAAGGCTAACTGAAAAACCCATGTGGGGCGGTAGTTTTCTCTTCTTCTACAATGAGCTGTATTTTACAAACTCTGGACCAAATTCTTTTCCTAAAGGGAAACTTTAATTCAGTGGGAGCACTGTGAACCTCCTCTGCCACACTACTGATGATAACACAAGACAGGTTAGTCTGTGGTCAGGGCCAGGCTGAATTTGTACCTGGGCTCCTCAAAATGCTGTTGCAATGTCAAAGCTCACCATAAGCTCTTGTAATTCACCACCGTATCTGTTTGCCAGTAAAGCATGACACTTCCTTTTTCATCTGACTAATGCTGAGTCCCTCAGTATGTTTTCTGAGGAGGAGTTTACTGAAAATGATCTTTGCTCTGCTGTGCATGCAGCCAGCTCACATAGTAATGAGATAGAGTTGTTCCCCTTTCTTTAAAAAAATGCAAATCCTAGTTCACTGCAAATAGGTTTTTATTTTGCGAATTCTGCCTATTAACTGAATACATCATTCCTCATGTTTCTCTCTCCTGGAAGGTAAGGGAAAGCGATGGACCATCCAGAATTTTTACAGACTGTCCCCTCCGGTCATGCATTGCTAGAGATGGTACTGTATAATGCATGACTTACCTGCAAAGACATTGGAGGAGTAATGAAATAAGCAGATGCTCCGTCAGCAGGCTTTTAAAACATTGGTATTGCAATCTGAGATGCAGTCAGCCATTACATGCATATGCCTTTTATTTATGGAGCTGATAAAGGCTCTATGTCAGGAGCAGTGAGGCTGCCTTTTTACTTGCTGTCTTTCCTCACATTAAAGAAACTTGCTGTCTCGTTATTTTCTTCTCATGCAAGTTCCAGATCTGGGAGGAAAAGCAGGATTTACCTCCTGACTCAACTATTAAAAATAGAGGTCTGAAAACCAGACAAATTCATCCAAACAGATCACCAGAGACTCCCTATAGTGATTCCTCTCCTCCTAACACAGATGATGTCTGAATAGGTGGATCTCCCTGGAGTTACTTGTTTCTCTCCATTGTCTAGAAAGGGAACCCAGGACAACTAGCCCAGCTGTAGGTGAGAATACCACAAAGAACACCACCACAGTCGCACCCATTCACTCATCTGTAATTTCAATTTTGTATACTTTTCTGTGAGCAGTGCTGCTCCAGGTAATTTCATGACAGCATCAAACGCATTTTTTCCCAAACTCCATTCCAAGCAGCAATGGTAGATAAGAAAACAGGGGGAAAGCTGGCACGGATCAAAGGGAAGGATGGTATTAACATTAACAGCCACCATACAAGAAGCATTTTGCACTCGAAATAAAATAGAGTCGCTTAGCTGCACGAGGAGAAAAGTTCTGAAGTCACCAAGTCACATGACTGCGGCTCAAGGGAGGATTTCGGTTCACACTCAATGCTGTGTGTGTTTCATCGCTGGTACATCACCCAAAGGTTCACAGCAAAACAGATGATGGGACACAGGAAAGATCTTCTTCCTAACACTGCAAAGGAAACTGCTGCTTGCTGACTGACAGTTCCCCAGACAGTTTATATGCATCTAATTACCGAGCCACAACTCAAATCAAAATGCCCCGTTGCAGCTGGTGTCTCACTTAATCCATTCATAACATAAGCTGATTAGCATTGATACTTTTGGTTAAGTTTATTCCAAATGTGGTCAAGTCCCATGCTCTCAGCTTAGTTGCTAGGACCCATTGAGGATCCTGGGAGAGGCTGTGTTTCTGCCCAGAAGGCATTTTCCAGCCTGCTGGTAGCTTAGGAGTGGGTTCAGGGGAAGATGTCCTGGGCTGAGATGGACACTGGCATATAAGCACTGCTGCTAAGATGCTCTTGCTGCTACACCCTACCTCCATGCAGAAGAGTTTGTAGCAGAATCAAGATATTTCATAGTTTTCCTCCTGTCTGAATTCAAATGTCTGCACTTGGGGGGAAAAAAAAAAAAAAAAGAAAAAAAAAAATCAAGCTTGGGAAGTGGGAGAAATCAAGGACCAATTCTGTACTTTATGTTATTCTTCGTGAGCAGAGCTGAGAAGAGAGGCCAGTTATCAGAACTTTGCATTTCCTTTTCAACCTATGGGATTAGAACATGAGAGCAGGTGCTAATGGGAATTTTGCCCATGGCAGAAAATCAAGATCCTAAATCTTCATTGTTGGAAATCATGAAAACCCCTAGCAATGATATATAATGACTGCACTTGGAAATCGGTGATATAAGGAATTGTCACTTGGCAGAAAACTGACTTTCCGCTCCTTCGGCACACCACAATTTCAGTTTAATTTGTAACAGGATGCAAGTGTAAATGAACTGACAACAGAGCTATCAGCTATTCTGCTGGTAACACTTGGAGCAATAGTTTCGATTTGACTAGACACAGCTGTCCACTGCATGGAACGACCTTTAGCCCCGTCCTTGGCGAAATTCAATTCTCTCCATGTCTGACTTCGTCCACGGGGACTTGAGTAGCAGAGCTGCCAGAATAATCAGTGCATTGCTTAATGACAGGCACTCCAATGAGCAACGCGGTTGTGCATTGTCAGAAACGGAGCCTGCAGCTCCAGGGAAGGGTGGGGGGAGCCTCCTTGTTATTCAAAAGGAAATAAAGCGGTTGTATAGCAGCAAACCTGGATGCATGCAGCCGCCTTTGCTTGATGAGTGTTACCGATGCGCTCAGCGCTGAGTGAGTGTATGTAAACATGGAGTTTTCTCTTGTGTTTGTCAGCAAATACATATTTTTATTAGATTTGCATCTAAAAAAAGGCTGGGATTCTGCTGCTGCTCTGCATTGTACCACTGCAAAATGTAATTTCTGTTTATACAAGTCTAACCGTGCATACACCAGATATGGTGATGCTTACATGGCCATCCGGATGTATATCCTCTAACATGTGCGTGCATATGTATAGATACACACACCTCCAGGGTGTTTATCACATTGGCCACTGCAAAAAGAAAGATCTTTAGACTGCAAGCATCAAAAAAATAGGAATTTCCCAACTTTACAGCTATTTGTGCAAACTTATTTCTGTTTGAGTGGGTGTCTCTCCAGCAGTGTTACCAAGGCACACGTAGGGAAGGCATGTCACCATGGGATTAAGCCCACATCATGACTGGACCCACAGGGATGAACCTGGCACTTCCTAATTTTTTAGCTGGTTGATTCAGCAGCCTGAACACAGAAAACAGAAATTATGTTGGGTCCAAAAGCAGACCCATCCTTTCCTTCATCGAGCATCATGGGAGATATGCACTGCTTTGGCTGGCAAGACTTGCTACAACCACTGCTAGCAGGAGATTGCAAGGGGTGAGACCCAGCTCCACCTGCCCCATGAGCCCCCAGGGATGTCTCTCTCTGCTATTTTTGCTTTGGCAGCACTGTGGGCCCAGCTCTGTAAAAGATTTGTGTTCAGTTATTATTCTGAGCCACTGCCAACATTTTCCTGAGAAACACAAGTGAGAAATAGGGAACGGCAATCTTACACAGCTCATAACTCAGCCAGAACGGAGGGGAGTTTCATGGGAGAAGGGAAAGGCATGTCTTCGGTTGCAGAGCTTTTGTCCCTGCCAAAATTCAAATATTCTTTTTCAAACAATAGAGATATTACAGCTTTTTTTTTTTAAAAAAAAAAAAAACCACAAAATAAAGAGGCCACGAGAACCTTTGATAATGGAAAACCTTTAGAAACATGAAAACACTGGTCTTCGTAGACAAGAAAACAAGGTGGTCTCTAAAACTCTGAAATCATATTACAGTGGGGCATGTTAAAAAACCCAAATATAGGAGTCACTGCTCCTGCCCTTTCACACACACCCTACTACCTGCTCCTGCTGTTTATTCAGGAAAGGGATAAATTACGCAGACCCCAATGTTTCTCCTCAAGTAAGTCCACCCAACGGCTTTGTGCACACATGGCTGCACAGAGTTTGGCCCAGCTTTCCTGCATGGTTTCTCCCTCCCCATTCCTGTTTGCTCCTCCCTGGCTCTCTCCTCAACCTATGTCACCTACCCCAGCGCACCCACACTTTTTCACCAGCCCCTTCAGTGGCCCTTAATGGCCAGGTCCTCTCTTACATTTGCTCTGTGCTAATGGGTTCCCTGTCTTCATTGCTGACATCAGCACTCTCCCTTCTTGCTTTTTCTTCACTTCCCCCACTCTAATTTTCATTCTTTCACCTGTAACTTTTGATGGCTCCATATAACTGCAGAAACATCCACAGCTAATATATGTTTTTATTCTCTCCCTTCTCTCGAAATGCCTGAATAATTCAGAAGTCAGTATTTTAAGATGGCTGCGTAGTAGCAACAGTAGAATAGTATCACCTCTTCAGCTAGCTCAGAATATAGCGTCTTGCTGGGAACTTGTATGAAGCATCACAGGAGCATGTTATGCAAAGAGAAGCTCAGTATAGCTTTGCTTGATGCTTGGCAGAGATGTTACTTCAGTTCTTAAGCACCTACTGCTTTTTATTAACTTAAAGCCAGACATTCTTGGGTCAAAGTCCTCAATTAGTATAGAAGAGATGAGGCAAACTGAGACATCGATAAGATACCTAACCCAGTTTCCAGAAAGGAGATGACATACACATAACTGAAAATACATGTTTTCTTCCATATATATGGAAAATTTTAATTTCCTTATTTTTTTTCTCTCTTCAACTAAACCCAAATAGGTAAAGTAGAAAATAGACAAAAGTTGCAAAATAACTGTCAAAGTCACATAAATCAAAGTCCTTATGAACAATCTTTCTCCTTTTGTTCTCCACTATCAAATCCATTTATGAAGATTGAAGCATTGTATTTCTGTAGGTCCTACCAAAACAACATATTATAGAACAAATAGAAAGTTTTTCAGCAATGCAGAAAAAATAATTTCTACAGTCCTGAGAACTAGAGTATTAAATTGATCCTTAGATAAATAAGCCCTTGCCAGAATAGGTCATTGGAACAAGTAATGTAATAGTAAAACTGGAAGGTATTTACCATCACATTGAGATGTATGGGCATTCCCTCAAGTCTCCTACCAATCTCAGTGGCCTAAAACCCCTCCTGGCATGTCCTCAATGTATAACCATATAGAATGTTGTGTGAGCATACCATCAAAGTATTGCCAAAAATGTCATACATGTGAAATTCCAGAAATTGGGTTAAATAGCCAGGCCTTGCTGCCCCCATCACTACTGCAGAGGTATCAGGAAAGGAAAAATAATGCTAGTTATCTAAATAAATAAACAGAGCAGGGAAAGGATGAAACTCAGCTGCAGTGAGAGCAGAGAAAGAACATGGTGACATGACAATGGGCATCTCTACTCCTCTCCAGCCACATATCTCCAACAGGGGTGATCTCCACCATCATTCAGTTCCTTAAACTCTGACTCAGACTCACCAGTTATTGAAAGGATTCAAGGCTACAGTGACAGTCATGCTCCCTGGGGGGGCAGCAGGGAACAGGAGGAAGCCACCCTACTTCCCAGTTCTTCATGTTCTCTAAAAGCCCACACCTCCAGTTACTGCCTTTCAGAAATGCCTCTCCCATCCTTGAGAGCTGGAGACCTGCACTCATTTACTCACAAACAGGGAACTCTGCCAGCAGACTCACAACCTGCAGATTTTGATTGCATTAATTTGTTCCAAAGCGGGTTTTCCTCTTGAGCCTGGAGTAGAAGGCAATTAATTAAGACCGATTTTTTCCCCCCTATCGGATTAAAACAAATTAAATGGCAGCGGTAGGACAGCTATGCCTGGGATAGGGATTCTTGGAGAAGCAGGCCTTTCTCTCTCCTCTGCATGGGAAGCTGATCCTATTACTTTGCTCAGCTGACTTTGGATCATCTCTAAAAGGTGACCTATGTGTTAGTCCACAAAACTGGGAAGTCCCACTGCCATTTCCCAGGTGCAGAAGCCCAACTGCAAACTAGTGTGAAGAAACAGACTTTCTGCTCGCCGACTGCCATTACAGTTAATGAACACCGTGCTGGGAATTGACTGAAAACAGCATCACGTATGGAAAAGCTCCTCCTTAGCCTGTGTGTGACTGTCATGTTAAATAGCCAAAAGCCACCAGAGTTCTTCCAAGGCCACTCTCCTCCTTGATGGTGAGGAAGGGGAGAAACAGCATCACAGGACAGCCCTTTGGGATGCCATGTCCTCCAAGAAATACCCCCGGCATGTGGTCCCTGGCCTGGTGAGAAACAGTCATAGGTAGGCAGATGAGTGTTGAGTAATTTCTGAGAAATTACAGATAGGAAAATCAAAAAATTAAGTAAGATCACCAAATGTACATTGAATTTGATCTACTCTTCAGAGAGAATTAGAAGAAAGAAAAGGATTGTACATAATCAAGCCCCTCCACCAACATTTTCTATTATATTCTCTAATCTCCCAGCTAGAAATCAAACCCAAGGCCTTCCAACTCACCCTAATTCTGCCCAGATTGAAGACTGTGGCGATACTTTAACCCAAACACATCACACAGCTTCCAAACACCTTATGCGTGGCCTAGAAGTTTGGCTCAGTTCTCACAGAGGCTATTTAACCTACTTAAAGTGGAAATCAGAGGAAATCCTCTGCCTACTATTTGCAGATGCAACGTGCTAAACTAGGGAACCACACTCAGGATCCACCCATCAGCCTTTGCCCTGGCAGTGTTGCAAATGTCTTCGCTGCCACTGATACAGGACTTTACCCTGGGGGAAATGGCCAAGGTGAGAAAATGTTGCTCTTCTCTTTTCAAGTGATATATAGAAAAGTGAAAACAATAGCAAAAATATTGTCCTTCTAATTGAAAACACAGTACCAGTTAGTGGTCTTTGAAGTGTGTGTGTGTGTCTTTCGTGGGGGAAGGGGGAGAAATGGATCGCTGTAACCAACAACACCCCAAAGGACTATAAATCAAACAGCATACAGCTGTTGGTATCAAATATAACTCCTTTCACACTACATCAAAAAGCTTTAATTAACAACTAATTTATTCAAGTGAAAAAAAAAAATTCCCTTGCACCAAATAATTGTATTATAACTGGGGGACTAGGCTGTGTATTTTCCCCCTCTCTAAAGCATGACAGGAGACGAAATTGAGCCTTTAGAGAACAGCTAAGTAGAAAAATGGATCAAAGATTCAGAGGGCTTGTTGATTGGCTTTTTGAGTCAGCAGAGACCGAAGCAGCCCATTTAATAAAAAAAGCCACACTGCAAAGTCTGTTTGCTCTAGGACCTATTTTTAATAAAAATGCTTATAAAGATAAATGGCATCAGCTTGCGCCAGGCACGGTGCAGACAGGTGTTGCACAAGCCTCCCCGCACGGCGATGTCAATTTTGCTCTGTGCCTCCGTTTTGTCAGCCATAGACAGGTCCCACGGCGCAGATTGCCGAGCGAGGTTTCAGCCGCACGGGGCTTTCAGCGGAGCAGCCAAATGTCTGCAGGGCAGCTGACAGTGATCTCTGAACACGCTTGCTTGGGAGCTAAACCACACTTGAGCCCCAAATGTGAAAGGCCAGGCTGGTAAATCAATTCCTTCCTTCCCCTCATGCTGGGAAGCGCGTGCCAGAGCAGCCCAGAGCTTGCGCGCACCCAACGTTGCTGCTCTTCCACAAGCCAAGAGCCCACAAACAAGCATCCCCATACTCCAGAACCAGAACGGCAACTGGAGCCACACGCCACGACCTGGGCCCCATCCTCACCTGCTGCCAACCTCACTAAGGCAAGAATTGGAGGAATGTTTCTTTTTTTTTTTTTTCTTTTTTTTTTCCTCTTTGTGCTAGCAAGGACCAACTAATCTCTGGTGGGGCAAGGTAAGTGCCATTATCCTGCTTTAATGGCTAATGAAGCTGAAGCAGAGTAAGTAGTTTACTGGTTGTCTTGTCTTTCGGGCCCCATCACGCATGCTTTACTGTTCCTCCGAGTGCAGTGAAGTTTCCCATTAATGCTGCCATTGATTACAGTGTACAATCTTCGGGGCAGGGACTGTGATTTTCTTTTCATTTGCTTAATGAAAAGCACACTGCCTTTTAATTCCTCTGGATTCAGTTGCCTAGGTATCGGGTGGGAGCCCTGATGCAAACACAGAGGGGGACAGCCGTGCAGTGGTGGCACGTGGTGTGCGTGAACCAGCTGAGGCTAATGCAGAAGACCCGGGCTGCAGCTTCAGAGCCCTTCTCTCTATTCAACCCCACCTCTCCATCCGTGCATAGGTAGTGCTGGTCCACGACTGCGTGCAATGCTGTTCTGACAACTGTTTAAGCATATATAGAGCCTAATCAGTTTGTGACATGAATGATTTTTAATAATAAAATGGTTTAAGAAAAGCATTGGGTTTGCCTCTGCAAACATCAAACTTAGCTGACAGTGCAACATATAAACACTATCCAACCCAGAGGACAATAATAACAGCAAACTGGTTAATTGATTAGTTTAGGTATTAAATTAAATAATTAGGTAAAGTGTTCTAATGATATATTGCACTGTAGGAATGATTTGAAAGGCAGGCAAGATTTATTTTCTTTGTGATAGCTTTAACCTGTTAGACCCCAAAATTTAAAAATAATGTTCAATAAAATCACTATAATTTATAAAGAACACTCGAAAAAGCTAAGAAAGAGCTTAAAAACTGATCAGCCTAAATCTTTTTGATGTATTTCAAATGTATGGCTATATGCTAAAATATGTTTGCTGTACAGATTTCAGGGGTAACTCTCACAAGTGACGTTGTTAATTTTTTAAATCATGATCTGAAGCTTTTACACATGTAAAACTCTGAAAAAGACATATTAGTGCTACAGGCAGATGCTGTTAAAAAGTCTTTTTTTGTTTAGTTTAATTTGGTAAATCACAGCCCTGAACATCAAGCCCACAAACAGGATAACTTTACATACAAAAGTAAGTATCATGGTCCTCATCTCCCTGCAGTAAATAATTATGCCATTAAAGATGTGAATCTGTTAGGTAAGCTTCCCAGCCACCAAGAACAGTTTCCAGTCATTCCTATTGACCTGCCCTCACTGTGCAAGAGAAAGGAAGACTGGACAACATGGGAAGTCAAGGCTGAAAGGAGTAGATTGATTGGTGACCTGATGGTCAAGACACCCACCTAGGCTCAGATCCTGCCTCTGCAAGTGACTACAAAGATGAAAAACGCTTCATCTTTTGAATCCTCATTTATAAAATAAAGATATTAATCTCCATGTAAAATCCAATGGGCTGTGATGCTCAGGTTCCTTTGGGCATTACAAATTATGAAAAAATTATGATTTTCTAGGAACAATTTTCCTACTTGCTTCCATCAATGATCAATTTAAGCCTAGTGCATAAAATCTGACAACTCTATGCTGGTCTTAAGTATCTTTTATAGTTGGCCATAAATTGTCTACCTCCTTATAAATCTAGTTACAGAATATAAATATACTTGGGAAATCTCTCCTTGAAATTAAGATAAAAATACAGCACACCACAGTAAGACCCAAGCTAAAAGAAAACCTACTGCCATATGGAAGCCTTTTTTACTATTATTGTGGAAACAAAGTGCTAAATTCATGTTCTTCTCAATCTGGAGAATCTGCTTCTCCCACCAGCTGACCTGCTCGGGGTGAGCGAAGCTTCACCTTGTCCCATGCCCAGGAGGAGATGCAAAGAGGAGGGGGCATTACAGGTGCTTGGAGCTAGAGATGCTCTAAGCACAGCAGCATCCTTCATTTCTCAAGGGCCCTTTTTTCATTTTGCACACTCCTTCCGCTTCCTGTTTTCTCTTGCTCCTTCCCCTTCTTACCCCCCAAACAATAAAAGCTCAATGGGAATGCAAATGCAGCTCTCCATTTAAAATCCCAGCCGAGAAGGCAGTGTGTCACCCATATTTATGAGCTCTAAATGGCTTTTATCAAAGTGAGGTCGCACTAAATCACCCCCAAGCTGTCATAAATACAAATGACTCGACATAGTCTGCAACAAGCCTTCGGGGGAAAATTATATGATCTGCTGTTGCAGTTATGCTATATCACACAGAGAGCTCATATATTTCCACTGGCAAGGTAACCTGATCCTTCGAAGGACACTAATAGGTGAAAGGGGGACGAGAGAAATAGTGAATCAAGCAGTGTGTGCCTGCGCGTGTGCACGCACGTACGTCCATGAACCTCCAAGCTAAAACCCAGGCTCCTCTCCCAAATGGAAGAGAAGGTCCTCGTGGCTTGGAGTATGAAGTTTCCTTGGCCGTCTCAATGAAGCAGGGAAGCTGTGAGCCAAGAGAGAAAGATCCAGGGGCTCACCAGGGTATTTCCCCTTTTTAAAACTTTGTGTGAAGGCATGAAAATTATTAAGATATGAACCAGAGCTATCCAGACTCCAAAGACTGGACCACTTCCAAGCAAATTAAAGGAGCCATTCCTCCATCTCAGCTGGTGAAGCCCAGGATTATAGCAAAGTCTGCCACAGGATGAAGAGGAAATCCTTATAAAGAAGTCATGAACTGGGCAGTAAAAAAAACCAGCAGGAGCTCCTGAGATAACAGGCGTTAATTATTCTTCTTCCATTACCCTCTCTTCTATATATTAAGTGCTGTTTATATGTGTGCAAACATAGAAACATACACATATATAAAGAAGGAGGAATTCTGATCAGATACCACCTGATCTGCAGACAGTAGCAGGAATTTGGAGAAGCCTCCAGAGACAGAGTTTAGGATAGCCCATCAAGCACTGTCCCACCCGGCTCTCTGCAAACAGCCTTGCATGATTTGATGTGACAGTGTGGAGGTTCGCATTCAACAGCTCTTCCTACGGTCACGCTATGCTGTTGCATCAGCTTACATTTAAAATAAGTCAACTCCAATGAGCGTTTGTTAATTTTTTTTTTATATCTGGGATGAAGACAGTGCCTCTGTCTGCTTGGCAAATGGTTACAATGATAAGTCAGTTTGGGTTTGCTATCTCTAATGTAATAGAGTCAATATGCCAATTTCAGCAATCCAGGTCTGATGCGGGCGTTTATAATGGTACCCTTCTCGAAGAATGAGGTCTCTAACATTAAATTATGTGTTTTAATTAAAAGCTGAACTTACAGAGCTTGAGCTACTAAACTTGATTTTCAACTGCTGTGAGCCTGGTAGAAAGCCAGTGGGCAGCGCTACCATTTTCCATTGTTGAGCTCTTCACAATCACTCTGCTCAGAAAACCTGCTCACTTTGGAGCTGAAAAGACAGCCTGGTGCAATGCATGTTTGAGCAATATACCAAAAGCACATCAAAGAGGGTGATAGGAGCAAAGCCATCAGAAATCCTGTTTTGAACTCCTTCTGCTGTGATGCATAGTACTGCTTCCCCCAGGTGGATCATCTCCTGCAAGTGTCAGGGGACAGACTGACTTGCCTGCAGCTGGGGGATGAGAGTTATCAGCTCTGCCCTTCCTGCTGGAAAGCCTGCACTGTCCGATGGGAAAAGCCCAAGGAGTAAGTGAGCTAAACACACTGCCTGAACCTGCTTGTTGTGCTTCAGGAAGAACTTCACCAGCTTCCACAGCTGGTCTCTTGGCACAAGTTAGTGTTTCTCGGCTTTATGGGTAGGGAAGCAAAAAAGACACAAGGCGTTCTTGCAAAACAATGAGGTGGTGGCAGGCTGACCTGTACTGGCGGGTCAAGCAACAAGGCTCACCATCTGAGAAACAGCACCTGGAAGCCATCCAGCGGACTGTCCAATGTGATTAAAAGCAAAATATGAAATGCTTCAGAAGAGGGAGAAATAGGATCGTAGGTCTGGGTTGCATAATATCATGCATTTGTGTAACCAGTCTAAACAGTGTGTGAGTCGGCCAGATGTTTTTCATTTCAGTCTACAGCACTGCGGAGCAAATCAGAAACCAACAAGCGCCAAACACGACGGTGGCTTTGCCAGCACTGTTGTAATCGGAGCTCGACAAAGGGCACTGTCAACCCCAGTCTCTGGGCAGGCAGGTCAACCTCCCGGTTGGTTAAAGAAGCCAGCTCATTCTTTATGCTGAATACCTGTATCTAAGCTAAATATCAGTAGTAGCTAGTAAACATGGGGTTGGGGCCCAGTCACTGAGTCAGCCATCATCAGAAAAAGAGCCAGCAGAAATGTGTATGTGATTGGATCCATTCTGGGAGTAGGCCATAATGTAATATATATTTATTTAGATAGAGCTGGATATTGACTTTGTGAGACCAAACCAGCCCGTATGAACACATGGATGAAAAATGAACGTGCACCTTTATTTTTGATTATAGTACCATTCTGGTTTGGGAACACTCACCTCTACTCAAGGACCAATATTCTTCCACCTCCCTGAACAGAGAAGGCACATTGGGTCAATGCTTTGAAGGGGTGACCAATTTTGAATGCTAGGGGCCACTTTTATTCCCAGATGGGCATGCATAGAGCTGTAATGAATTAGTAAACCTTAGGCAGACACAACCTGGATCAAAGTCTGGCTTGTCTGGATCTCCAAAATTCCAAATAGCACCACAGCTGGGGACTTTTTTTAAGTTCAGATTTTGTATTTTGCAGCTCAACTGCATTTCAGTTGTGCAAAACATGAACTAATTTGAATGTGTAATTGGATCTTTTGTTACCAAGTGAGGGTTGTGACAGTGAAAATAAATGAAACAACTGAACTAATACACATGTGTAAGCTTCAACATAGGCTAAGTGCAGTCAAAATGTAAGTACTGCCATCCACTACTTCTTTTAAGCCACTGCATCCCAATACAAAATGTTGTTAATGATTATTCTAGACATGAACACTGTTTGTTCATGTTTCCTTTTCAAGTTTAGCTCCTCCAAGCTTAGCTTAAGGGTTGAAACAACTTACCCAGTAAAGAATTAAAACAATGTTTGTTCTATGTTTGATCAAAATGTTACATTTTAAACTGCTCTGGGGATACCTCTCTCTTCACTTGTTTCTTGAGGTGGGAAGAAGGATACTCTCTATTTCCATCAGGCCAATTTAAACATGATTTGTAGCAATGGAAATATTTTTAGTTATAGTACGTGGGTGACAATGACAACGACTATAACAAATGGATCAAGCATACTCTTTGAGTTTTCTCAGAAGAAGAAAATTTCTCCCTTAAGCAGCCTTGTAGTAGTCACTGCCTCTGGAAAAAAACAACATAAAACTTGCAGGTAAGCCTTGGTAACAGAGGACTGGAGCATTACTTTGGACCAAAAGAGAGCAGACAATGCTATGAATACAGAGGTGATCAAATATATCACAGCAGGTCAAACTTAAGTTTGGAATCCGGCCAAAATCATCTTCCGGGTAACGTGGACTTTCAATGAGTAAATTAATCGGTGCATTTACCAAAGACTTGTCATTTACGAAATCTATGTATTTCACTGGCATGAGTGAATGCCATTGCTATTCTGTGAAAGTGTGACTGTACAGACAATATGGTTAGATTTCTGTACTGAAAAATCAGCACAACCCAGGTGAGTTCCCCAGGAAACTTACTCCCCAGTAAGTTTCAGCTCTTCGCATTGGGAGGTCTCATCTGCTGCTGCATAATTATGTGTTATGTTGGTAAAGTGACCTTGCTCAAATTTGAAATCCTTTCTCACATGAGTAGCAAGTTTTTCACCAGAAGCTGAAAAAACAGCTTTATGGGTGCAGGATCTGAGCTTTATGGGTGCAAGATCTAAAGTACCCCGTGGTACTTTACTTGGCCCTACCAGTTCAAGCTCTGGGTAAGATTTGGTCACACTAGATATATACAACAGGGAACTCTTAAAGTTGAAAAAAATACAGAAACTTATCAAAGTAACACAAGAAAATGGTGGCACAACCAGAACAAGATTCACCCATAGAAAAGGCACAAGAAGCTGCTTCAAGAGCATGAAACTGCAACTCTCTTTCATGTAAGATTTAATAACCTGGGCTCATAACCAGACCCTTGACTTCGGAAGGGCATTCACAGAAACACCTTGTGGTTATCTACCTGGGGTACACAAGATGCTGCACAGACCCTTTAGCAAACCCAGAGTAATTCACAGATTCATACTTCTTAAGGTCGGCAGAGACCTGAGAGGATGGATAAAGTTTTTTGGCTGAATCAGATATGGGAAAGGAGTTAACTGCTACCAATCCATGTCCAACTGGCTCTTCTGCACAGGGATTGCTGCCAGCCCAGTTTTTCTGGCTGTCTTGTTATCTGAGTGGATCCTAACCCACATCTGTACTCCAACAGGGCTAGAGATCTCTTGGAAGAACAGCTAAACCGAGAGAGCCAAGGGAGTGACAACCTGAAATTGTGGTGACTGAGAAGTCATGAGAACCAGCTGTCCAGAGCACGACCTGCACATCTCAGGTCTTCTGCAGAGAGAACAATTTATCTGACCTTTTGTCTGGGTTATGCAAGCTGACCACACAATTTTGCCCATCTACGCCCTAAATCACGCTCAGAAATTGCCTGGCTGAATGAAACATTCAGAAGGTCATGCAACCTTGCCTGGAGACATCAGGAGATAGAGAGAGCCTACGCCGAGTTTTGCTCAAACACTCGTTATCACCCTCACTGTCCAAAATGTGTTTACCAGCCCTGGTGCAGCCTGGCTGGTTATAACCACCATCCGCTTGTGTACCTATCTCTTCCAGGCAATATAGAAGAAGATTCAAGAGACAACAAGCTGCCGCTCACCATCCAACAGAGAGGACTCACTGCTATATGGTAATGCCCTACAAGGAGCAAATGTTTGAAATACCCAGCAGGAAAAAGAAGAAAAAAAAAGACACACACAGACACAGACACACGCTGCCATTGCAGTCTCCCCTCGTAGACCTCCTTTGTCCCTGTAGCTGCCATTACCCATCGTAGCCTGTGCTCCCCTCTGTCCTCCTGACCCCTCCTCTCCCTCTATTCATTCTTCCAGAATTTATCCCGCTTCTTTAACTCGGCATGTGTCTGGGCAGATGTCCAAAAAACCTCCCTTCAGCAACTGGGGGGGGAGGAAATTCCTCCAATTCAGACCAGGCTCTTTCCCCCCACCCCGCTCCCCGCCTTCACTCTCCCTCTTTTTCTTGCTCCTTCTTCTCTTTTAACATGCTGAATGATTGATAACACTTGCCTCCGCTCTGCTGCCTGTTTGAGTCTTTTCTGCCCGGCATCTGCAGCTCTGTAGGGAAACCAGCTCTCCTAGGCAATGGGACATTGGGGACCCCCTTTGGTTCTTTTCACAAATTAAATAAATAAAGGGAAAGAGGAGAGCAGCACGAGGGAGTCTGGAAAGTTTTGCAGGGGGGGAAAGGGAGAAGCTCGGAAAAGCCCTTGATTAGGACAGGTCCAAAACAAACAAACAAATTAAAAGTAACTCTTCTACATGTCCCCAATTCTCTGTTTGCCATGAAAAAGTGAGTAGAAAACTTTGTTCTGTTGTTTTACATTTTGGGGCCCAAATAGTAGGTTTGTGCAGAAATTCTAGCTTTTCATGATGCCGTCATGATGAATGAGTTTGTTGTCTTAAATTCACACCTTCTGGAGACATTCATTTACCTGAAAATCTCAGACTTCATTTAAAAATAAATAAAACTGTATTTGTCTTCCAACAGTGGAAAGAGGTTAAACCACAAGTCATAACACCTTAAACTTCAGAATCAAAAAACATATCTAATTTCTGTGTCATGTCACATATGTGTGTTCATACATTTATGTAAGCATCCTGTTTTCATTGTATCTCAAAGTATCCACAGGATGCCATGCTAATGTCTAGATTCTGATTAGATGTTCCCATTTAATTTGTGTTTCAGGCGTGAAACTGATTGAAACTGATGTTCAGGCTGTTATTTTAGCACCATATATAGTACATGTACAGGATATATGTACGATATACACGTACTACATGTAGCAAATGCCCATTAAAGTAGTCACTTAAAACTTGATTATTATTACTATTATTATTCGAAATGCAAGTAAGACCTCATGGCCTGTACCAGGATCAGAGCATCTTTGCACTGGCCAGCACGTGCTGAGACAGAGAAACCCTGAGGAGGTTCAAGAGGATGGGTAAAAGGAAAGATTGTTACTGCCATTTAACAGAGGGAGTCTGGAGAAGGACCAAATTATGAAGAGAAGGGTTAATTTCATCTAACTTAGGCATCCAAGTCTCTACTGATTCCAGATTCTATCTATAGACAACAAACCAGCATCTCCAGACAGTTCTCTGAGAAAGACCTAGAGTGACTGACTCAGATGTGATATGACTCTAGGATTTGCAAAATTATGTAATTTTAATCCAACCAGTGACACCCAGAAAGTCTCTGGCAGAGCTGAGATTTCTGTCCATATATCTCATTCCCCAGTCCAGTGCCTTAACAAAGAAAGAGAAAAAAATGTGTCTATTTTTCTCAACAATGCTACGTATTCTCAGTAACAGAAAAATTGCTCTTTCAAACTAGGAGAACCAGATAGCATAAACTCTTCATATTTTGTTAATCAAGATACCGAGTGCTGAGGCTCTGGCTGAAAATTAAAGGTAGGTTTCTGTGACATGATAATTCAAAGTAAAATAAACAAGTCACTGGTGTTTAAAAGAAGTTACATTTAAACCTTAATAAGATGAAAACAAAACATAATAATCAGCAAGCTTTTCTTCCTCTTTTTTTTTTTTTTTTTTTTTTTTTTTTTTAAATTGAGGCAAAAGACCATTATGTCAATATAACACCTGGGAAAACTCTGTGTTGAATATTTATTCCTTGTTAGCTCGTTAGCTCTCAGCGGCCTTGCAGTAAGTGATCTCTCTCTCCTGGACCTGGAGGACACTTGGTGTGGAGGTAGTAATCTATCTATCTGCCTGCAAGCTGCTGTCTACCTCATCAGGATCTGGGGGAGATAAGTCCTCATTTATTTATTTGAAACAACTGTAAAGTGTTATTGGGAGATTTCAGATGTATTTCCTTGTCAGATGTGTCCACACTGGAGGTCTCCTAATGCAAAGCTGGTAATTACCAGAGGTGAAATATCCAACGCAAACATCCAACCTACCAACCCAGCACTCACCCAGCATCACTGAATGACATATCCCATGAAAATAATAGCAATAATAATACATTTTTCAAAGAAATTTCCTGACAGAAGGCTTGCTTCCCTTGGAGTTAATGGTGTCCCACAAATCCAAGAATGACCTTCACAAATAATTCATTGGTATCTGAAGCTTGATCATGTAAAGACTCAATTGTTTTCAGAGAACATAGTTAGCTCTTGATTTCTGAGCTCCCCAAAGATCATTCAGAAGCCTGAGGTGAAGAAATTATCATCAAGCTCCCCAAAATGTCCTAGACACGCAACTGCTCATGTCCCATCCCCCAAAACGTTGCGTGTTCAGCTGCCAATTAATTTCACTATTTTTCTGCACCTAAAGCTGCATCTGTAATATGGCCTTTGCAGTTTAAATTCAACAAAATACTAGATATGGAAAGTGAGATGCAACTCTTTGCTGTTCCACTGCCCGATGAAGCCTTCCCTGTGAGTGTTGCCACCAGGCAGAGGCAGCTCTTGATCCTGGAAACACAGCCCAGAGCTGGCAGCCGTTCACTCCCCTACAAGCAATCCAACAGTGGGCTCAGCGGCAGGGATTTGAGCTCCCAGGGGTGCCAATGTGAGGAATTTGTCCCTGCTGAGTCCTGAACGGGTGACTGCTAAATGGCAACCCTACACTTTGGGTTGAGAGGGGGAAACCTCCATGATCTGTCAGTGGTAGCAATGCTTATCTGGTATCCTCTTTCCAGACCTCTTGTTGCTCTTGAATGTGAGGCCACTACAAACGATTTCAAGCCACATATTTGGAAGCAATACAGGTTTATAGTTTCCACAGATGTCTTTATTTTTTCACTTGAACACTATCTATTTAAGTATCTGTCAAAGTATCCTTGTTCTCCTGCAGACAGGCACCATTTCAGGGACTGAGCTTACCCCTGCAATAAAGCCCAACCAATTCAATGTTTTCTTGGATGAAAGAGACATCACTTAATCTTTATGCACTGAGGTGGGAGAGATGTCCACTTTTTGTTTAGCCAAGCACGCAAATAAATCCCCATCTTTGACTTAGATTCAGATGCAAATTTAGCTAAAGTACCACTGGAGATTAGTCAAACGAACTCTAAACAACGCCATTTCCCCTGTGCACCTCATCGTTGTCCTATTAGGAGGACTGTCAGGGTCACCCCAAAATCCTGCTGGCATCGCTTTGCTCTGCACACCCATGGCAGGAGGAGCTACCCTAAGCAAGCAGCCAGTGGGCTGGGGGATGCTTTGTGGGGACATTCTGAGGGGTTTTGAAAGCAGTGTATGACCACATTAGCATCTGGTTGTGCCTCAGCTAAGGGCCATCAGTCCTGTAATTAATTTAGGTGTGTTCTGTGAGAGTGCAGCTTTCTTGCTTTTGTCTTCCACAACTGAACTGGGGTATGAGGCTCTATAAATGGTGTACATGTAAGTATTCCTCTGAGTTTCTGGTAGATGAAGGTGGAGAAGGAACACTGGGATCAGTTCCCTTTCCTCTCCATGTACTCATCCTGCAGACAATTCCTTTTTGTATCTGTTAGCCAAAAAAATTTATTTTTTTTTAAACCTGTGGAATCATTGGAATCTCCCTCAGGAAAAAAAAAAAAAATAGGATGGATTTGTCAAAATCTATGACCATAAAAACAACTGCAGGCTTTGCTCTGAATGGACCCAGTAGATTTTAAACCATTTTGTAACCACCAGTGTTAAGGACCTATAATGTCAATCTCATTTGTCATGGGTGCAGGGGGGAATAAATGCCTATTACCAATGATTTGTTTATGATTCCACAGAGAACACAATCCAGAAAAAAACGCGGGGGGAGGGTAGTAATTTCTTCCCATTTACTGAAGAGCTTGATACTCAGTTTTAAACAAAATGCAATTGGCCATTGGTATGTGGCAGCAGAGCTATAAGGCAAAGGGAAGACAGGATAGAGGTGGGTTGGAACGGTTTACATAAAGAGAATATGATGGGGCAGACAGGAGACTGTAACAAACATGGAAGGCAGAAAATCTTATTAATATTTAGTAGCATGGCATCATTGGTAGGCCTTGCCCTGGTATGCCAATAAATCAGACTCCAAGCTCCATGAACTTCATGCCTTTGGTTTCTGGTGGTATCCATGGTACAGGACACACTAAAATGGATGAGCATCTATACCTATATCTGTATTTGCATCTGTAACTATCTATATCTAATCTATATCTATATCTATATCTATCTCTATCATCGATATCTATAAATCTATACCTATATCTAATCTATATTTATATCTCAATATCAATATCTATCTATAATCATATCTGTATCTATCTATATCTATCCCTATCCCTACACCTATCTCTATCTCTGTATCTATGTCTATCTCCGTAGCTATATCTATTTTTCTCTCCATATCTATATCTGTCTCTAATCTATCTTTATCTATATCTACTTTAGGACCATAATTCTTATTTAGAAGTTTACAGAAGACAAAGAGGAAATGGCTGCCTGAAGGACGGCATAGAAATTTAGAGGGAAAAAATGTGACAAAAAGAGAGAAATGAAAGATTATAAATCCCTGCATTGTCCTCTTCAAAACCAGCTTTTAAATGATTGTTTATGAACAAAGTTGTTCTGCATCCCACTAGCCCTGAGTTCGGTGAAAGCTCCTGGTTTTCCCTATGTAACATATGAATTTAACCTGAAGGGCAACATTATCATTTGACCCATGAGAGTGTAAACCCCAAAGATCATCAATTCCCTTAAATTGGTGGCCCAGCCACTCATTTAACACCTCCCCGTCAGCTTGAAATAAGACTTACAGTTTGATAGGTCAAAGTGAAAAGGGGAGAATGGGAGGGGGGAAGAAAAAAAATAAAAGACAGACTGATTGCCACAGCAATAAAATAAAAAAAAATTAAAAAAAAAAAAAAAAAGAGGAAACACTCCTCAGTGAAGGCTTTGTCAAAAATATATATATGGGGAGGAGCAATTTTACAACCTCCTGTAACCCAGTGGTCCTGAGGTATTGCCTTTCACTGTCTACCCAGGAACAGGCCTCTGAGAGGTTGTAAAAACACCATCTATTATTCCCAGAGACCGAGGCATTGTCTGGAGGGACTTTTTCGTACCTCGGTGCAGGCACTGAGAGCAAAGCCTCAGATGGGGTGAGTGGGTCAGAGGAGAAGGGAACAGGGTGCTGATCGCCCTCCAACTCCTGCCCTGTGGTGCTGGCAAGGTGCTGGCAGGGTGCTTTGTGGATGCAGCTGCAGGGCACCTCACTTCTGTCTGCACCCCTGAGATGCAGGCAGAGTCGGAGGCAAATGATACATTCAGATGTAAAGTGCACCCCAGGGTCTCTCTCACCCTCTCACCAAGCCCATCATCTTTGCCAGACTTGTTTGTCCTTGTCCCATGTGCTTGGCTGCTGTCTGGCCACTGGTTTTCTCCCCATTTCTTAAAGGTCTGCTCTGAATTTCCAATGTTTTTTCCCTTTCTTCCCCCCATACTAGTGATTTGCTTCACAATTTTATTTGTCTTTTTTTTTTTTTTTCCCCCCCTGCACTACCTGGCAGCAATAACCAGAGAAAGGGAAACGATTTGTTTACAAAGTGTGTTGAAGAAACTCTTGGAGGCTGCAGTACCAATCAGCCTGCTTAAACAGATAAAATAATCAAAAACCAGTGAGGACACCAACTCTGGAAACCAAACCAAACCACATACAACCCCAAGAAGATTAAATAATAAAAACCTATGTGTAGAGAAAGTTTTCTCTGCCCAGGACCCCAAGGAGGTTGTGGACCGGTGAGTCCTCCAGAAACCTGAGCAAGGTTGCAGACATGCCTGCTTGCCTCCTGACGCGAAGGCTGTGTTGCTTCTCCCCCTCCCCGAGAACTGCAGGATGCTACCAAGCAGTTTTCACAGCCATAAAGCTCACATTTCTGTCGGGTTTTTTATCCAAAATGATACTCATGATAAGAGTGAGGAGTTTAGATGCAGCCTTTGGCTCTGGATCAGGGCTATAGCAGGACACATGGTCTCACCTGCAGCTCCTGTGTCCTGTGTTTAGACCACACTTCAGGTTCATCTTTACAGGCGTATTTTTCCCCCTAGTTTTCAGGTCCATAGGCCCAGGTGTGTGCATACCCATCCTACCATCCACACAGCTCAGTGTCTCCATGTCAGTGGGTTTTCTTCCAATGTGAGACACAATCTTAAAGTCTCCTGTAAGAAGCAAAGCATAACTGCCATGGGTGGCAGCCCCTTTTCTCACCTCCCACTTCGTCTCACTTCTCCGTTTTCTTTCTAAAAATGTTCAGCCAACCACGTCAAGGATGAGACCCCTCCTACAGACATCTCTTCCCATCCCATTTGTGAGTTGAGACTTGTTTAAGTATTCTTATAAAATCCTCAAGTGGAGGTAGTGTGCAGGTGGGTGCAGCCATCTACAGTCTCCACTGCTGGGAGCCAGTTGAGGTCCCCAGTGAGTGACCCCACCAGCCCTTCTTCTGTGGAGCTGGAGGGACCATGGCCATAGGAACTCAGTTCAAGGATGGAGGCCCAGCAAGTGCCCCTGAGCCACCCCAGCTTTTCGGAAACGTGATGAAAACTGAAGGCACTTGTTGTTTGTTTTGCTTTTTGCTTGTGTTCAAGTGCCTCCCCGCAGCACTGGTGTCCTCAGTCTCCTGGTCCCTGGGGTGGATTAAGCCAGCTGGGTCCTTACCATGGGGCGGAGATGGGGGAAGACAGGGGACCTGCCTCTCACAAGCCCTGTTTACATGGTAATCAATACCTCTTAGCCATATCTATCATAATAAGCATTACATTATCAAACTGGGCCTCCGCACTCTACCAGGCACTCAAGTGTGACTAAGCATCCAGCCTCTTGTTACAGGAGATGGGTTAAATTTACAGCCTGTCCTCCCCGTCCACAGTCAGGGCCTTTGGAGAAAAAGGCAGCTGCTCCTCCCTGGAGCACAGGGCACCTGTTACTGTCTGCCCTGATCAATGGCCAGAGGTCCCCCGGCAGAACAAAGCCTGGCACAGTCCCTTCAGCAGCACCCCAGTCACACTGCATCTATTCAATCACGGGTCCAACACCAAGGAAGAGAAGGGATGGGGAAGGGAGATGGAGGCTGCCAAAGGCACCAGTGATGGAGATGGGCATCCTGCTGGCATCCCCCCAGACTCCTTTTCAGTGACTGGTTTGTTGCCACTTGTCAAGATGGGGAGCAAAAGTGTGCAGGATAAAAAATATCTCTGAACTCATGCTTTTTTCCAAAGTGACAGTGCTCTGGAGGCAATGACATGGAGCAAGGCTGCAACAAGGTGATTGAACCACAAAGCAGGACTGCTTTCCCTTCTTCCCTTTGCTGGGGAAGTACCGCAAAGGGAACAGCCCCATACAGCCCCAGGGCTGGAGCAGATGAACTGATGCCCTTCCTTTCCCTTTACAATACCTCCATTAAGATGTTGTATCTCACACGTCCTGCAAAGTGCTCGATAAACACCTCCAGCAACTTCATTTCCTCTGCTCTGCAGAAAGGCTGTATTCAGCATGAAATTATTTCATCACAGTTCCTTAATTTATTTGCTTAGGCAGCAACTTTCGTCTTCTTGTTGTCTGAAGATCACAACAGCACTTTTCTTGTGCCATTTAATCCTAAATGTCTTTTCCACCATCAATCCTAAATTTGACCTCCACCACGTGTGGTCAAATCTGTTGAAATAGAGTTGTAAAGTTTGAACAAATAATTGATTTATCAATACATTCAGTATCTTCAAAATTCAAGCAGGATACAAATATATCAGCCAACAGGCTACTTGTGAGCTATCTGCTCTGTTGCTGATTTTCTATAACAAATGATCATGCAAAACCACTGCTTTTTCCTGAAGGTCTCTGTACACAAACCAGTATCTACACCCAGTCAAGGCATCACAACCTACGTATTACTAGCAGAGTTCCCTCAACACATGAACTCAAGAACAGCCATTTCCTCACATTCACCTCTACAAAATACCCAGTTTCAAGCCATTCCAAAATCAGTGAAGGATAATTGCTGAGTTAAAATTCAGAATTCATTACTATATTTGAAAATCCTTCTTTTCCAGCTTCTTCTCGTCCATCTCTAAGAGGCAACAGTGACTGGGAACTATTCCCAGAAACTGAAACAAATCAAACCGGGAAAAACAAACAAACAAATGACCTGGGACAGTTGGAACACAATATAATTTGTCTTAAGAAACAATTTCTGTTCCCTAAAAGAATTAAATCCCAAGGCACAGAAGTCCTTTCCACTGTAATTTTCCAGCTTGAACCATAGTGAATGAAGCATGGGGAGGCAATCAAAGGAATAATAGAGCATGCTAAGTATACAAGTCTCCTCAAAGGAAACTATAAATGCCTAATACAATGAAAAAGATAGAATTCTATGGGTCCAATTGCATAACTGCGGAGCCAAGTGCATGCACAACTCCCATTTCTGAATATAAAAAACCCCATCTGCCAGTAAAATCCGTCTGGTTACTGATATACATTGCATTGTCCAGCCTTTTTTGGGTTGTCCACTTGTTAAGCAGTTCTGTAAAGTACTCTTATGTTTTCACTCTGCCCAGTAGCCTCCTCCGTAACTCACAACTGTGGTATAAAAATGTGGCATGCACTGAAATATCCAAGTAAATCTTTTCTGTATATAGTCATATGGAATAGTTTGAATGTGGTCCTACCTCACAAGAGAAGCCACACTGGATATCTGATAACACAGAGAGGCAATATGACAGTATTACTATTATCATTATTATGTATTGTGTCCATTTCCTTTCCTATCATTGACAAGATTGCAAAATCACAAGTTTATTTATTGACGTTTTCACTGGATCCAGCATGTCAGGACACGATCCCAACAATCCCACAAAAAGAGGAACCGCAGATCTACATTTAGGGAAATACTTTCTAGTTTGGGCTTGTGTGAGAAACTTCTGTGTCTAATTAGACATCCTTGATATACAATTGCAGGTCTGCCAGCACAGTAACTGCGACTGGGATTGCTTTCCACTGCAATGGCAGCCTCTTGCTTCTGATGAAACGCACCTAAGGGTTGGGAGCTTACCGTTGGAGATGCCCCCAAGCAAGGACAACTTTTGGGAAAGCAAGAACTAGTGAATACTGTGAGGGGAAGGATCAGAGCCTGAATCATCAAACCTGTAGCTCCCTGCTCAGCTGTCATCTCTAGAAATCTCTCTTTTCTCAAGGTGGGTGCGACCTCAGGCAGGCAAACTTACACAACCAAGACCTCGCCGGTCATGGTTGCCCTACTAATGAGGAAGGCAGCAGGGTTGGTTTTAGATTTGCATCTCACAGAAGATTTTGCAGGGAGAACTTTGCTTCAGAGAAACCATTTGCCTCCCAACCGTGTGCCAAGTAAAACACTTTCCAAGTTGGGTGGCCAGTATATATGATCATCCACCTTCCTTTTCAACTAATGGGGGGATACACAGTCTCCAGTGCCTACCAGAGGGCATTCAGCTTAGAAAACACTAATGCGTAAAAACGTCTGCAGACTGACTACGTGAATGGCAATATACATTTTTAATTTGAATAATATGCAGTGTTTACCATAATTAGACAGCGCATTAACATGATTAAACCAGCGCTGCGGATCAGAGTGGCAAGGCACCCGACTCAAGTCTGAAGCCTTTATTGCCTCAAGAAGCGTGTTGTGCTTGTCCATTGAGCAACTGCTTGCCCTGCCCTTTTGCAGCGTGAGTTTGAAGCTGTCATTTCAGGGGGCAAGATTTTCCTTGACAAGCAAACAAATCCATTAACATGTTAACAGGTTTTGTGTTTACGTGTGGAAAATATTAAGCACACAAACAGAACAGCATGGTTAGGAGGGTAATATTTATTCTAAGACAACAAAATGCTCAAGTTTTACTACGGGAGAGCAGGCAATGTGCTTTTCCTTATCCTGAAAGGCAGGAAAGGAATCGATTTTCAATAGTGGTTAAAATAACAGAACTAGGAATCAGCAGAAATCACTGCTATTTATAGCTGCTAGCTTGTTGATCTCTAACTTTAGCATCCGTCAAATGGCCACAATTATATGGCTATGTATGATTGCTTTGTGTATATCCTCCAAGTACTCCAAATCACAGTCTGCTCTCCTACTCATTGCTGGGAGCTTTGCCATTGATTTTAATCAGGCCAGAATTTCACCCTTGTTTCAGCCAGCAGAAATCCTGGCACCAGACCTTTTCTCTGGAGCAAGCCAAAAGTGATGGAAAGGGGAAATGATGGCTAATGGACACAAAGGCTCCCCACACATTTAAAAGTGGGAGCATCCAGTTGTGGATTTTTGGTGGGCTGGGGGGAGGTCTGCTGCGTTTGTTTAATTCTGAGCATTGGAGGGCTTGCTTTAGAAAGATAGTAACTCAACACATAGAAAAAAAAATAATAATCAAACCTTAACTAAAAGTATATGGTGATTCACAATCCCTTCATGTTCCTACCTTCACTTGCAATATTTGGTTTCTGCCTATCCATCAGATAAGCACCCTTTCTTTTATTCAAGAAGGAATTCGGCAACAACAGTTATTCCAAAACACAGCAGCTGCGGAGCATTAAGGGTGCTCCAACCATTAAGGGGCATCTGGAACATCTCAAAATTACTATTGCATCAGGCCACAGGCCACAGATATTTCCATACAATGGACACACTTCAATTCATTTCAGCTTTATGCCAGCAGTATGCCCAGTGCTTAAGACTGGGAAAGCCCTTGCAAGCTGAAACACTTTCATGATTGTCAGGGAATGATTTTCAGCATATAATCTGCAAAGCAAAGCAGAACAACCCACAACACAGCAATAAGATCGTATCTTAATTTCTACAAATGCTTTGCTTATGATATGAGTGCCTAAAGTCAATAAAGTGTCCTTCTGAGCAAGGTGCGATAAAAACTAGCAGGGCATCTTACAGAGTGTGTGCTCTGAACACCTAAAACAGGCACAGGTAGGACTGAGATGCAGTATATAAGCAGAATGAACATAGCCACAGCTGTGGATATTATGTTATTCCCTGACATCTTGGTCCCATTCAGCCTAATTCAACAGTGGGGTCATCTGTGGAAGGGATCAGTGGGAAGACAGAGAGGATGGTGATGGAGAATAGACAGTACTAAATCAGAGGAGCATACCGGTGACACCAGCAGCCCCCACAGGTCCCTGATCAAGCCACTTTCTTGTCCCTCTTCTTCCAGTGTAGGCTCTGGAGCCACATCATCCCTCTCTTTTTCTTTCCAAAAGGGCACACGGCTTGGGGCTGGGGAAGTCACTGTCAATGGATATGGGAGAGGAAAAGGAGAGTGCTGCTGGGCATAGTGGAAGGTGTATTTGCGAGGTTTATACACAGTCATTGCTGTGGTGAAGGGTGTTGATGCAAGTTAAGAATCCTTTATTAGATAATCTTGCCCAAGGGTTAGGTTTTGAAGGAGAAAGACATGAGCAGGGTATTCAAAAGTGTCCTGCATGAGCCCGCTCCCACTGCCAGGGAACACAGGAACTTCACCACATCTTTCAGCAGCAACAGACAATACCTAGCCCTTCTGATAATCTCACTCCACGTATACAGAAAAAACCTTAGAAGACCAGAAAAAAGGAAACCCTTAGTGGTTTATTTCCACCTTAAACCCTCTCTGGCATTCCTAGAAAACCAAACGTAACCCTTTCACTGAATTTCAAGGGGATGCGAGAGCTGAGCTCTGCTGGTCCCTTTTGAAGCCCTTTGATAACAGGATGATAAGAGCAACATAAGAGAGATGGGAAAAGAAATACAGATCACAGGATAAGCACAACTTCTGCAAGGAAAGGACTCTTTGTAATACTTTCTCACGTCTCAGGACACCTGACAAGAGCAAGCAAAAAATTGCTCTGTACCTAGTAACAAATCCAAACTTTTCATCTCTGCTTTTCTCCAATTCCGTGTCTAACTAGTATTTTCCTTGCTCCCAGGATGAAAAAAATAATTCAATCCAGAGGTTATCTGGGTGCTCCCACAATATACTGGGCTGGGGCATGCAAGGGTCAGTCCTGATGAGGCTTGATGTTTGCAAGGGCCAAATTATTTCAGCAGGAGTTGAAGATGTCGGATAACCTGTGTTCAACACAGTGGATGCTTTCAAGCCTGAGAGGACGGAGCACAGGACTCGAAGGGACCTCCCTGGCGCGGCGCAGGGCTCGCTCACGCCTGGCAGTCTGACTACAGATTCACAGCAGGGCTTCCCTGAGCCTGGCTTCAGCACTTGGAGGAGGAGGAAGGGTGGATTTTTGCCTCTGAACCAAATGGTTCCAACTCTACTTTCGGTGCTTCAAAGTGCACCTTGCTGCAGCTGACTGTGCAGATATGAAAAAAATAGGTTAAGGGGTGAAGCAGCTTCACTTGCGAGGCTCAGCTGGGGGTCCAGCCTTCGCAGTGGAGCTGGCAGCAATGCTGCTCTGAGGTCACAGAAGAGGATGGCACAGCATCTCACATGGATGAAGCTCCTAGCCCTGCTCCATGGCACTGAAATGACATTAGCTGATAGTAACACGGCTGGAGGAGCCTCACACAGAATCAGAGGTGTCTTCCCACTCTTGTAAAACTCATTGTAGAGAGAAGGGATGTCCCTGATGGGTTCAGCGGTGCCACTGGGACTTGGGACATCAAACCCTGCTGTCAGAGCAATATCAGCCTCCTAGAGACCGCATCCCTCCCGTTCACACTCTCTCTACCCCATGGTGTGATGCCATTGCTTAAAGACTGGCTCAAGCCACCACCACATTCACAGCCTACGGTGGCTCGAGATGTACCAGGATATATATTCCAGGTTTGTCCCCCAGGCCCCTGAAGTATAGATCATTTTTAGTGTGGCTAAGGGTTGTGACCTATCTCCTGGACTATAAATCTAAGAGTATAATGTACACACTCTGCTTGGTTCCTCATACTCTAAACCAAAAAATTATTGTCCAAAGCCTGAGGGAGTGGGAGTGTGCACTTTTTCTCTGTAAACAATGAGAAGCAGGTATCAAAAAAGTACAATCTATAATGCTCAGAGCATTGTAAAGGGGCTCTAATAAGAATTTACCAAACAGAATAATACGTGCAGTCCTTCCCACGTAGTCTGGGTTTGCTTGATTGTGTGTATGCTCAGCAAATGTTGAAGGACTAGAGTTAAGAGAGAAAATAAAGGTACAACACTCTAGAACTCTTACAGATGATAAAAGAGAAAGCAGAAAGAGTCCTGCGACTGGGATCGTTCCCTGCCTTGTGTTGCTGGAGGGTTTATTATGACCCCAAACTCTTTAAATGTTTTTTGTAAAAAATACTGGTTCGTGTTAACCATTGCATGTATGACTAGATAATTCTCTGTAACTTGTACTGTGGAGAAAGCGTAGGGGATGAGAAGTCTGGCCTTAATTATTTGTGCATCCATAAATCATTTGGGACACCGCACATGTCCTCTCCGTGCACATTAGCTAGATTTAAATCTGCAGGAGCACACCGTGACAAGGGGCTGTGCACACTCCTTTCTCCCAAAGATTCACAAATCTGGTGCATTTGGACTATCAAGCCTGCTTCACTTCAAAACTGTCACTTCTTATGATACAAGAGCCTTGGGCCTTTCCTTCCCAGGAAGGAAAATACAAAAGGCTCTCTGAACTTCTGGGCACCTTGGGCATTGCCTTCAGCATCCCCGTGGCTTGCCAAGTCTTCAAGAGTTCCTTAACACCTCTGCGCTGAGACACGTTGTAACTCTGTGATGCTCCTCCATAGAGCCTGTCATGATGAGCGTATCCTTTTCAACACTGGTGCTCTACCAGCTTAAAAATAGCAGTCAAGGCTTGGAAGGGGACAAAAAAAAAAAAGATTCAAATCCAATTACCTCAAAAGGCTTCATCCTCATTCAAAGTAAGAGAAAGAACAGGCTCCTTTCTGGCTTTTCCAGCTCCAAAGGATCAAAATAAAATCTCAGAGATGACCTCTTCATGCTCCTTCTCCATGAAGGTGAGCAGAGGGACAGAGCCTCCTGTTGAGTGCACAGACGTGGCACATGTGGACCACACTTTTTTGGTCCAGGCCAGGAAGGGGCTTTTGAAGAATGCTGCTGGAAATGCAGATTTTGCCTTCAAAAGCACAACTCTGGCAGGGGGTGCGAGGTCAGAAGGGGTGCCCCATCTCAAATTTTAAGTAGTGCAATAAGAAAGCGCAACTGGAAAGGATTGAGGGAGGAACAGAGGGATGGAGCATGGCAATAGAGGAAGGTAGGGGCAAAATATCTGAAGTATAATTATTCCTCACAGACTTGACTGTAACTCCTGGATTAGCCCCTCAGCGTGTATAAATCAACACAACACCACTAATGGTGGGGGCCTGTGCCCACAAGGGCCGGCGGGAAACCCGTGTCCAGACCAGCCCCATGTCTCCCCTCAGGGACGGATCCACAGTCCTGGGCATCTGGTGGCAGGATTCCCATGAGAGTAGCAGTGTCGGGTGAAACAGCCCAGGAGAACTCCCCCACCTAAAAGGAGCATCTGCGCAGGAACAACGTCCATCCATCTGTCCGTCAAGCAGCACATTCTGTCCTGGCTGTCAGACGTAGCCCTGTGTACACTGCTGCCCAATCTATATTTAGTCCCTGATGTAACTAAAGTCAATAGTATTCCATTAGGGCAGCTGCTCCTAACTCCTGAATAGGCTTTCCTATGACGGCTCCACCTACCCATGTCAAAAATCTGGACATATACAGTTACAAAACCTTCCGTGTTTATATACACAGTGGCACAGTTTTGAACAGAAAATATATGACTGTTAGCATAGTTTAACAGTCTGCTATATAACAGCAGCAGCACTTTTTTTAAAAGAGACATTGATTCTTCTTGTCCAGGGGTGAGTTTAAAGGGTTTAAGCTTTGCTGCAAGTTAATATTGGCCTTTCCCTTTTTAGGGTATGTTTCTGCATTGGAGCATTCCTTATCTCTGCTGCCGATGACAGGTTCTGTGAAGGGTTTTGCAGCGTTTTCTGGGAAGGAAGACGCGCGTATGAAAAAGAAGAATCACACTGCAAATCCCACACTTGAGCCTGTAAGTTTACATCTGGTGTTTTGCATTACTTAAATAAGGGCTTGCTCCTGGCACCACATGAATATTCCCATATAATTGTTTTTCCAAAGTAAAATTCCAACTTAAACAGTTTGGGTTTCCTTTCAGTTTTGCCATGAAATGCTACAGAAAGCATTGCAATGCAAAGCGCTATAGAATTGTAGTTTCCTACCACAGCCTGCACAGGGAAGTGCAGGAATTAAAGTGATTATCAAGATAAAGAAAAGTTAAAGGCACAGACCTGAAATCATGAATGGGGAGGGGGAGGAAATCTCATATACTTATCTGCTGCAAAAGTTCCATCCATCCATCTGCATGATGATATACATAGTGAAAATGCCCAAAATACTTTAACAAATAAATAGAGTCCTTAAAAGAAACACACTTAAAGAAATATTCAAGAAGTACGACAGGGTTAGACCTGAAGTTATTACTGCCTGTTCAATCCCTTGACCTCCACCTCATGTGCTAGAAGGGCACAGAGAACGTCTGTTGGCATTTCTGAGTAAATATAAATATTTTTTCCACTAGCAAGGTACATTTGGAAACACAAAATGATGACTCAGGAGTCTGCAGACATGTTGCCATTTAGGTCAGTGGCTAAATCCAAGCCATCCAGTTATTAAGCAAAGTCTATTCCCAATTGATAGCTATCCAATTGTTTTTAAGAAATGAATGAATGCTTCTTCATTTTGAAGTATAAAAATTTAAATTAAACACTATAAAGGATGCAAATTAACCACAATTTGGTGTATTCAGAGAGATCGGGGGTTTTAACGGCAAAGTTTCCTTAACCATGCAGCCTAGAACACAAACAAATATGTCTGGTCACACTAGGACATACAGCGAAGTGACACCCCAAAGGGCACCCTCACACTCACATGTACCCCCTGCAGCCATGCATGACACCACAGTGCTGTGACACCTCAGGTCTCACTTGGTTTTGAACACCACTGATGAACACCAGAAAGATTCCCAGCTCTGCAGACCCAAACCTCAGCTGGGGCAGCGGCTGAGGGAGTAACACCCTCTGGAAGTAAGGCTTAAACCAGGCACTACCGGAACATCATGGATCACAGCAAAAGCCTCTAGATTCACCTCCTAAAGGTTACAGTTGTTCTCTACAAAGACATGGAGACCAAGCACTCGAGAGAATTGCTGTTTGAGACTTGTTTGAGACTGGCAGCCAGGACAGGAGGCACCAGAGAATCCCCAGGTGGGTCAGGAAGGAGTAAGAATAAGGAGGTAAAAACATTTGAGGAATATAACCTAAGCAGCACACTGAATCCCCAGTGAAGCCTGGGTACAATCTCAAGTCTTTGATTTTTTTTTTTCTCTCTAGGCTTAGAGACTTCTTTCTAAATGATTGCCTTTCTCTTTCCTCCAATGGTCATCAGAGGCACTGATGGTGCAGATGGAGAGAAGCCACCTGTGGAGATGGATACCTGGCTGTGACTCTCCATACCTGGGATCAGCTATGTCCCATCCTCCCAGGGAACAACACAGGATTCATCACATCCCCCTTTTCTCAAGATCCATGCCACTAACCAGCTGGTCCACGGATACATCTGCTGGTGACGTGGAGTAACTCCAAATTACCCATGTGAGGGCTTGGAGGATGGGGTGACATTAGAAATCCTTGACATGAAACAGCAAGGCATGGATTACCTCAGATAGATCAGCTCAAAAAACAACATCAGCATGTACTTTTCAGAATTATTTATCTAGAAATCATTAGCATGGAGAAAACCCCTTGTGATGAGGATTCTCTCTGGAAGAGGAGATCAGCCTTAAAATACGGGAAGCCTGTAATGTTTCTGGCTGTCTAATCACTTGTTTTTCAAAAAAGGATGTCTGGAGATGTGTAAATCCTGGGAAACCTATCCCACTGCCTAACGGCACTGCCCAAAGTTTGCAGGAAGAAAAAAGAGTATGTTTTCTAATTCTTTTAGAAATGCAAAATTCCCAGGTTTAAAAATTCAGGGTCAAAGCAGGTGCTCATGATAATGCTTGCAGTAGAAGAACAATAGATCAGAACAGAAGAGAAACTCTATTTTCTTCATTCAGGTAAGAACCTCATTAAAAATCAATAGGCCTAATTTATCCCTGATAACATTCTGTTGAAGTCTGTACGTTTACCCTAGGGATTAATTTAGCCTAATGGGTCTTCGTGCACAAACAACATAGGCAAGATTTGATTCTTGGAAGTTACTGCATATCAAATGCTACTACAGGACTCGATCCTATCACTTGTGAAGACAGAGAAGGTTGAAGCATCTAATAGGCTCAAAGCCCTTGAATGATGTCCAAATACAGCCTGTGGTGAATAAATGTTTTATGGCCAATCATATGTCACTGTGAATCAACGTTTTTATTGATATTGCTAATCATAAAATGAAAGAACAGAGATCAATTAATATATTTAAAAGAAAAAAAAAAAAAAGAGACATGTGATCTTCTATCCCTTGTGGACACCAGCAGAAGTGAGTCATCCTGACCTACCATGATCCTTCCAAGGAAATATTTTTCTCCAGTCCTACAAAATGAACATTTGCCTTGCAAGGCTCCACTCTTGAAAAAAAACAAAAAAAAACAAAAAAAAACCAACAGAACGCTAAAGAGCTTGGTTTCACCGAGAATACATGACAGTGAATTAGTGGCCCTCAGGTGTCGGTATACAGGCCAGTGAATTAAATTAAGCTCTTTGCTTCTGTTCTAATGTAGCAGAACTAATGCAGTCATGGCTCAGCACTGCAGCTTCTTAAATGTGGGCACTGCTGCTGCCACAGGGAACGGAACCTGCTTTCTGTCCTCTGGGGAGGCCAGCTGGAGTCAGCGAGCAACCCTGGGAGCTGTGACATAATGTCTGAAGACATGGGCAGGAGGAGGACCAGGCAGCAAAGGCAGTTCCAGTTTCAGTCTTAATGCCATTAGAGGGGAAATCAAGCACAGTAGCTTTTAAGCATGGTCTGAGGAAGCATCACGCTAGGAGACCAAAAAAATCCTCAACAACAACCACAAAATCCCAACAGGGAAGCAGTAACCCTTTCACTTTCGCTTCCTTGGGTAGAAGAAGGCAATGCTTAGAGGTCCAGAAAAAAGCCTTTGCCATAGAGATGAGGCTGCCATGATGACAACCGATGAGCTTTTGGCATAAGAAAATCAAGACAAGCCCTATGGAACTGCTGGTGGCAGCACCATGGAAATACTTGACTTAAAACAAAACAAACAAACAACAAAAAAAAGGCCTCTTTCTGAAGACTTGGTGTTCCCATACACTTTGTGCTTCCCTGACTGTATCTTTCACCTCCCTGCTTCTGCCCCTCCCATCACCCTTGCTGCACAGTAGCAAGCTGGTTAAATATTAACCATGATAGGAAATGATTAATGAATTATCAATTGCAATCAAATTGCATAATGCAAACAGCTGGACGGTAAGGAAAAATACTGGCTGCTCTGTCTTTATTATTACATTGGAGAGAAGGTGGTGGTAGAAAGTAAGTTAGAAGGTTTCTATGTCTACTATAGATCCTGAAATATATCCTATATGCTGGCTATGCTGGGTAACTCTCTGGAAAGCGGAGCATAAAAACTCATGCAAAACTCTGTCCTTGATTTGCATGTAGACATTTATTAAGACAGTACGTACAAAATCCCATCTTGGTCCATGCAAATGAAAAGGTAGAAGCGCTGCCAGTAACTGCTCATGCAAAGCCAGGCTGTAACGGCACATGCCTGAAGAAGAGTAGGAGTGGGGCTTCTTGGGCAGGAAGGTTTTGCTTGATCTGCTTTTATCAGCAGCATTTCCAGCTGGTTAATGAACAAATAAACACTCTGAAAGTTTCTCATGAGGTAGTCGAGATATTTTTCCTAGTAACAGTCAAGCCTCGTGATATAAAGAGCTATCATAACAAGTTCCTCCAAGGGTAAACTGAAGCGAAGTGTTGATAAGGTCAATATTTTCAGAAGGGGTTGCCTAAAATATCCAGCAAAGTCAATAATAATCAAGACAACCACTAATTTGGATGACTCCATTGGAGTGTAACTACATGACTTGAAACTTTCATGTTTGAAAATGTTGGCCTTAACCATTTGCTTCTGGTTAAAGAGTGGACAAGGAGCAGACCTGTGCTGGTTTTTGGACCTAACCACTAAAAACAAGACATGAAAAAGGCTGAAAAATCAGCGTGGGCACAACAACTTGCTCGTCTATCTCCCTGAGAGGGTTGCTCGCTGAGAAAGGGCTCGGATCAATGTTAAAGGCAATGAGAGGAGCATGGAAACCCATCTGTGGTCAAGGTGTTCCCAGCCAGCTCTGGAAAAGGGATGTCTGCTACTTGGCCCTTCTCGCTCCCTCTGGAAACACAAGTGCCAGACTGACTTCTTTTACATTCGGACACGGATGACATTGAGTGGCGTATCTTTAACAGCTCTTGCTTTTCTAGTTAAGCATTAATGTTTAACGAGATCAGCCTGCAGTTGCTTGTTAGTGTGCAGTGCTCCAGCTAATTAATACATCACCAGGAGAGCCGGCCTGGGAAAGGAGAGTGAGCAAGTGCATTCCTGAGGCATTTTTCAGCCTGCAGAAAAGACAAAAAAATAAAAAGGAAATATGGGCAAAGGGTTCTTCAGAGAGGGGGAAAAAAAAGAGTCAAGTCCTCTGAATGTTTGTGCAGCAATGCTCAGCTGACTTTCTATGAAGAGGCTGTCTCTCACCACGCCAGCATCCTCCTGATAAAAGATGAATATGTAGCCTGCAAGGAGCGGAGCCGGCGAGGCAGCTCAAGTGTCACAAAAACACGTTGGCCCTGAAAGCCACACACAATTTTTAAGCAAAAAGAAACAAACAAACCTTCTTCTCCCCCTTGTCCCTGCTAATTCCTCTTGCCAGCTCACCTCCTGCAACAGGGGTCACAGGGAGATCAGGAAAGTCTTGTCAGCACTTAGCTTGAGGCTGCTCCATCGCTCTTGGTGGAGCTCATACCTGCTCAGCAGGCAGGGATTTTCTTTTAGAAATAATATGCATTACTGCTAATTCTCACAAATGTAATGGGATTCCCATGAATTTTCAATTTATTGTGCCTACAGTCCCATTGCCTGTGTCAAGCGACAACTTGTCAGCCTTGCTGCTGAAGATAAAATCTTTAAAATGCAACTCCAGTATTTTCTAGCATTGCAGAATCCAGCATGGAAACTGAAACACCCTTCTCTGGTTCCCTCAAGTCAAACTTCAGCCCAATTTTTAAACCAGTGAAGTACTTTTGGAGATACGGGGCGAAAAAAATTTTAAAATCTGAGGTCCCTCCTACTTCAGATAGTGTCTTAGAGCCTAGTGTTCATTTTTTACAGCTATTTTAGAACGTAAAAATGAAAACCATAATTGTCTCTTTATAGGGAAAGGCAGTCACAGGGTGTAAAACCTCTATCTGTATGTAATATGAAAGAGCAGGTGGGACCATCAGAACCACCAATCATAAAAATTTGTAGTTTAGTTTTTAGACATTCGATCTTAGGAGTGTTGGAAGGAAGCAGAGAAATGGACCAATACACCTATCACAGATTTAGGAAGAGGACCCAGCTTTTATAAGGGAAGTGTGTTGTAGCTGGAAGAGCATGGAAGAGAGAGTTATTTGGTGGTGAATCATACATGCTTTAGGATTAAAGAACATACCTATATGTGAGCCACTATCAGCAGTGTTATAATTGGAGTTGCTAATACTGCTAAAATCAAAATATTCAAAGATTGTGGGCCCGGCTCCTTAAAAACACTGAATTAGCTTTAAAATCATACAAATTAGATCCTAGTTATGTGCCTTCTGAGTTTCAGGGACTTAATAATTTAAGCCTCATCACTCACTGATGCCACTGCAGATGCTTAAAAGGAAAAAAAAAAATGAAAACAGGTAAAAAACCAAACTACTGCACACCGCATATCATAACACTCTTAAAGATCACAAGAGTTGGCTATGTAGGTCCCAAAACAAAACTCAGCCCACGCAAACCAACCGCCCTTCCACTCCAGGATCCAGCTCAGTGCTAAGTGGATAACGTAGGCAGGAGGTAAAGATTCAAATGTTGATGCTCGAGCAAACTAAAATGAATCGGTAAAGTTAGGAACTTTGGCACGGCTTTTCACTGCTGCATACTAAGTCTGCGGAGATTAAATGGAAACTGTGCTTCTCCACCCTTTTTGTTACTGGGTAAAGGACAGCTGATAAAGGACAATTTGTTACTATTGATGGAGATGGAGTGAAGGAGGGAAGTGAGAGAGGAAGAGAAGTGCGTTGTGCAATAGGGAACAGCTGAGAATGACGTGTTTGTGGTAAATGGGACTCTCCGGTATAAGGTATGATCTTAAGCTGTGCTGTAAGCATCCTTTCCATAGCAGTAAATATAACACTGAGAGAAGAAAATTCTAACACTCATTAGACAATTCAAGAGCAACTACATCATTTAAGGGAAAGTTCTAAACTCATTTGCTTTTAGTCTTAAATCTCATAGACACAATCACGTATGTATGTAAATATGTGCAGACATAGATGCAAACTTTATTTTCAATACCTATATGGCCTGAATTATGGGAATAACTGGAATCTGTTATGATGATCACTAATGGATTTCTCCTGGCACCAGTCTCTGAGATTAAAAAGCTGTGCTACCCCTGATATTAGACGAGAGAACTCGGTTAGAGACAATCTCCAGGGTGACCCAGCAAGGCTAGAGATCAACAGAGTTCAAACATGATTTCCCGTTGTCCAGGTAAGACTTGATTTAAGCAGCAGACAATTGCGCTCATAATCTTGTGTAGATAAGGAAAAGTGAAAGTGAGCATGAAACAAATAACCTCCTTATTTTTACAGAAGAAATGTAAAGGCCCTTGTTCAACTGAGATGCCACTGTACCAGGTCTTGAAGAAATACAGGTCAGGAGACTTTGAGGAGCTGACAACTAGAATCAGTAATTTACTTCTAATGCCTAATTACTAAGTCTAGTTTCTCTAACACTCGGGTGGTGTGCACAGAGACAACACCACTACTTCTGTCAAAACCCAAACAATGGCAATATTGACATGCTGCTGTTCAGCCACTGATTGTATCTGGAATTGTTGTACCTGTCCACGGGGCCAGTGACTCGTTGTTTTGGCAAGTAATTGTTAATGAATTGCAAACAATGGTGTGCAGACAGAACAAAATCCAAGAACTTTCATGTAATCCTACACATATATTTTTTTAAAAAAGGAAACAAAACCCCAAAAAAACTCAAGACAAATGGATGATTAACTCTCCCAGAAAACTCATCCACAAGCCTGCCTCCTCATCACCTGCAAGCACTGGAAAAGAAAGGAATACCTAAATGCACATCTAACAGTAGTTCACTTGGACCCGAGATTGTGTCCATTAACAACACAACCCATGAAGGCGAAGCTTTCACCTACATTGATGCCTTGACATTGCAACTCACCTGCTGCCTTCCTCATTCATTTGGTTTCTTTCCATGATATTGCTGTCTCTGGAAAGATGGCTGGACTGCTGCTGCTGCTCGGGGCAAACTCGTGCCGAGGAGGAGAGGAGGCAGCAACCAGGGTAGTGCCTGGCATGTGGAGTCACTTAATCTCAGAGCTTCCTGTCACTTTTAAGGGCTGGTGTATAATGGCATAACTGGAATAGTTGGGGAATTTTAAAGATTAAAGATGAAAAAGTAAGAATCAGCTTCCCAAATGATAAAAAAACCAGCATGGTATCAGCGATGCACTGAAAGTCCCCCTCCTCTGAAATGAACTTGGTGCGAGTCTGGCATGCAGGAGGGTAAGTTTCAGCTCAAACACTGTGGGTTGCCACAGCCCAAACAACCAAATCAGGGACATATCATGGGAAGTGACAGGCCACCTCAACTATAAGTGAGGTCATCAGCTTCATCTAAACACTTTCTTTGAAATATATCTGCAGGGGAATAAAAGCAGGATGGCTAATGATTCAAGACTAAATACTCCAACATATCCTGCAATACCCTTTGCACTCTCTTTTCGAGTCCAGGAAAAGCTGGGAAGCTGAGTAGCAGCTCCATTTCCGTTCCCTTTTCACCTCTCTTCAAGAAGAGTGACTTTTAACCTTATTATTTATATTACCCTCACATCTGCAATTAGGCACTACACAAACACGCGATCAGAGGGAAGTACCTGCCCCAAGGAGCCCACAGATGGGCAGAAGCAGGGGAAGAGTTAGACTGGGAGATAAACAGTTTCATTCTACATCATGGGGCAGAGCTGGGTGTAGGGGGCAGATCTCAGCTTGGTGAAACTAAACCCTTCCTGCGATGACACAGAGCAGCCACATGCCCATCTCTGTCCTGCCAGCAGCATCTGCCTGTGGAGGCAACCACCCATCTCGCTTCCCAGGTGAGGGAGGTCAAGCATGGAAGAGGTGAACGCATCCCCTGTCTGCGTCCCTTTCTGCTGGGTTGGATGCAATTAGCTGGAGTCATTAGAGCTGCCTTCATGCCTTCGTTAGAGCCATCACCCGTCCCATGAAGCCCATCCTGTGGACGATGGGCACACTCCTCTCCATCAGGGTCTTACCAAGGCCAGCTGGCTCAATGGGAGCTCAGTAGAATAAAGACCAAATCCGACTTGAACAGTAGCTTTAAGATTTTTATTTGTATTTTATTTGCAATTGTAGCCTTTTTAATCTCTCTTCCAATTTCTCCCCTTGTAGGCACCTATACTGTCCTAGCAGGGCCCACAAACTGAAAACTTTTCATCCCTCTGCATCTAGAAAGAAGTAAGATGTTTATTTTCTTCCTCTTTTCTCAGACTTAATGAAAGCTTCTAAACACAAATGGCCAGAGATTCACACCTCGCATCCAGAGTATATCTGAATTCACTAAAACTTCTTAGGTTTCCTGTCACCCGGCAAACATAAACAAAGCCCACAAACAACGACACCTCCCCTTGGAAACTATGAAAAAACACAAAGAGCTAAAACTGGCATTGAAGACCTTTGGCTGACAGGTTGAATAACAAACACACGCGTGTGCACACACACACACCTACCTTGCTTGCGAGTCAGTCTCTGTGCTGGAATGTGTAATACAAGCACAGCAGCTGCCTATACCACTAATCTAAGGAAAAGGTCAAAGAAAGGTATGTATCCAGCATTTGTTTTGAAATACTCTAAGTAGAATGTGGTGGGTTTTTCCCTTCTGTTGTCTTTCCCATACTTCTCCATGGCCCTTTCACATTCATGCCACCACGAGAAGCAAACAGATACTTACATAGTCCTTTGAACTGGGTTGGGGTTGGTTTTTTTTTTTTTAAGCAATCGAGGAGGGAAGGTATGATTTGTTTTGGACTGGGAGTTGCTTAAATATTAAGCAGCGAAATCTAGTTGCAGCTGCTACTTGGGAATGATAGTGATGTGATCTTGAGTGAGAAGGAGATGAACCTTTTGATATTTTGAGGTGAAAAGCAACCTAACAGTGGAATCAGGTAACAGGGTAAAAAATTAGAAATCTTACAACTGCATTCAAGGAAAAAATCTACATTAGTGCTGTACAGGGCGATCCTCTCTACGGAGACTGCCTCACTTTTTGAGACAGCATTCATCAAAAACCAGGAGTACTCTCTAAAGGACACAACCCTCTAGCAATAATGCTAGAATGTGGCTTTTCCCTTGCTTAATTTCTTTGTGAAAGTGGAAGGAAAAGAGTAATCTTTATAATTCATGTATTGATAGCAAAATGTTTAACATCTCAACCCTGAGAAGAAAAGAGTAAATTCACAGGAATTACTCTGTGAATTTGCCTTAAAAGGATTCCTTTTCCACCCCTATTATTATTATTTTTTGGTGGTAGATTATTTTTCTAATAGGATTAACATTACCCTCTTGGCTTCTGTGTAAATGGGTGAGTTCACCTTGCCATAAGCTGTTTCAGCTGGAACAGAGAAAAGAGATTTTTCAAATCCTTGAAGTTTTTTAAAAAAAAGTCTCCTGATGGGTTATTCTTCCCATAAATAGAGACATTTATATTGGCATCCCTCATGACAGAAACATTCTCGATAAAGGCTGTCCCAGATCCAACCAGTTATACTTAAAGGAAAAGGTCTTGGAAGAACTTAATGGGCTACAAAGCTCTTGCCTTGTTATACAACAACAACAACAAAAAAAAAAGCACACTCGAGGCTCAGCACTGCCAAAATCTGTTCAGATGGGCTGTCTGGACCCCCCTCAGTCTCCCTTCATCATTGTTGCGTGACAAACCTGTCCCCCTTCTTTTCACTCCTGTCCTATTGTTGGGGGTGATGCCTTTTCGTGACCCAGCTCTACGAGAGAAAGGCTTCATTTCAGTGCTGAGAGAAATGTAGAAGAGTCCTTCAGGATGAAAGGTAAGATAAGAAAAACAACTTATTCCATCAAGCCGAAGAGCCGCTCTTCCAGGAGAGGCAGGCCATTTGCATGCCATTTGGGTTCACCAGCAGAGATGCCTCTATTCTTCTCCCATCCCTGCCTCGCGGTCCATCAGCGAACGCGGGGCTGAGGAGGAGAGGCTACATTACACTCCAAATGCATTACTGGTCCCCGCACATTGCTATAGGCCATCAGAATAAACCTGACAGTGCTTTGAAGTCTGTAACTGATTCCTAGGTAACTGCTTAGAGTTTCTCCCCTCCCCGTGCCCCAAACAGCTTTTCATTTGATGTTCTGGCACAGAGCTAATCTGAGAAAGGATCAGAAACTCGACGCTATTGACAGTAGTGACAGGAGTGTCTCAGTGTGACAGCTGATTGAGCCGGTCTCGCATTTCACTGACAAACTCAATTGCTCCAGTAAATCGAGTGAAAGTCAATACAGGCAGCTCCTCCTCAGGCCCTGGGTGCGTCCACCCTCCTCGAGCTCTCCTGGGGGCCCCTCATTGCTGCCTCCTCTTGTAGGACCCAGCTGAGAGCCCCATCCTTGTGTGTGATGGAGAAATGGACCCGCAGCTCATGTGGGCTTTGAGGGCAGCAATGCAGTGTTCACCCTGCTGATATAAAGCTTGGTTTATCTTACTTCTGCCCCTTCATCATTTTCCTGTTGTTTTGGTTTTGTTTTTTTTTCAATAGGGACATCTGAAAAATCAAGTTTCACCCTAAATCCTCAGCCCAGGCTTATGCCATAACAGCCAGGCTGTGCTGGAGGTGGAGTGCAGTGTCTGCATGGTCAGCTGACCCCAAGCAATGCCCATGTGGCAGTGTACGTTGGGAATAAGAAAAGGAAATACCAGTCTGCTGGCTTTCTTTGGTGTAAATCAGCAATAAAAGCCAGCTGTGAGGAGCAAAATCTTATAAAGCTAGAAGAGGTGGGAGAAGGGGTTCGAGCCCATTGCAGATGACAACCTTGTGTTGGTGGTGAGTAACCAGTCAATTAAGTCAGTGACTTAACAGGCTTCTTCCACACTTTAATTGTGAAGCAGGGGTGTCTGTGGCTCAGAGCAAGAAAACCACAAACAGACTAAGCACCAGGCAAGGGGAACCAGAATTTGCGCAGAAAACGGCACAGGGAGATGGGCTACATGGTGAGGAACATATGCAGGCTACTGTTTGCAAATGGAAATCAAATAGGTTGCTATTACCAATAATGAAGTGTGAGGTTGGCGTGGTTTCTGTCTCTCAGATTTCAGCATGGTTTATTTTTATAGAGGCAGCTTCCTCGTGCAAAGTGTTGGCAAACAGGCTGCTGGCAGGGAGGTGGGGAGGGGGAAGCAGGGAGGACGGGGCTTCTTGGGAAGGGCACAGGAGCCTTTCCCACCTGCTGGGATGGAGCAGAGAGTGGTGGAGATGGAGCGCGAGGAGAGAAAAGTGAAACTTCATAGAGACAAATGGCTGAGCTATTAGCCTTGTGGATGAGAAGAGTAAAGGAATATGCAGGAGCAGTGGGAGGAGAAAGTAAAATGGTGCTGAGCAGGTATCAGGTGCTGAGAGGGCAACGGTTAAAGACGACAAGCTGAAAGATAGAGCTGTGCAAATGAAATAACAGGCTCTGTGCTGTGTGAAGTCATATGAATGAGTAACTACAGACACCCCTATGTAAACATATTCCCCCGTCCCCAAATTCTTAGAGCATGTCAAGCTTTGCCTCCACTTACCGTACCCAGCAAACAGCTGAGGATACAAAAGCTACACTGTCCTGCCTGCCTTAAAAGAAATCAACTTAAACATTACAACACCTCCACCCCAGCATTACGCTCTGATGCCAGGATCAACACGTAGACAGGCTGCCCGCCCCGCTCCCACCACCGCTCCCTGGCAGCTCAACACCTCGGGGCCGAAGCATCCTGCAGGCTTCCCTCCCTCCCGGCTCTGCATGGACACGTGTGCTCCCCACCAAATGACCTCATCTGGACCGGATTGAGCCTTCCAAGTCAACATAAATACAGCACATTGGAACTGGCAGTGATTTTCAAAGGTTTAAGTTGGGTCCCTCTCAATTTTCACTCAGCACTTTATACATTTTGTCTGCTGCAAAATGGGAGCATTTTATATTCCCAGCTCCAATACATATTTTATGAACCTTCAGAAAAGCTGCCTCCTATGCAGTTAATATTTTGGTTCCAAAGTTAACTGGTTAAAACGCATATTAATATATTTGGCATGGAAAAAAAAAAAAAAAAAAAAAGAAGAAAAAAAAATGCAGGTGAGAAATGCTGGGGGAAGAAAAATAGCAGTAATGTTTGGAATGGCTCTGCAGCCAAGACAGCAAACCTGGTCTTTTTAATGGGACCACCCAGTGAGCAAGACCTTAAGCTCTTACTCACGTGTGTTATGTTCACTGCAGTGTAATTCAAAGTCCAGAGGGGAGTTAGAAAAAGTAATAGTGGGTTTAATAAGGGCTTAGCAGATGACAGAAAGTACTGGGTTCCCACCAAAGTTCATTCCCAAACTTGCCAGGAGAATATCATGTGATCTCAAGTCTGGTTCAGTAAACACAGGAGCAAAGAGATGGTGCTGCTGGAACAAGCTGTCACTGCCTAGACTTGCCAGAAGTCAACTGTTGTTCATCAGCTTCTCCTGAATATACTGTTGTGGGATTTTTCTGGAGGTGAGTAATATCACCTCCTCTAAACACATTCCTGACTTCCAAACCAGAAAAAAAACCCATTAAACCCAAAAATCTCTTCTGAAGGCTGCTTAACAGAATAGCAGTTGAGGTTGTGGTATTTTCTCCAAAAAATGGCCTATACAGGAAGTCTTCCTTATTTTAAAGTCATTATTAATTCAACACCAATCCTTTATGTGTTATGAATAGTTGAGTTGGATTGGCTGAGTCAAGGCTAAGGTTCATTTCCAGGTCATAATTAAAAATATTGCCAGTGAGGAAACTGTATTTATGATGCTGTAAGTGCCAAGATAAGACTAACCAAGAAGTAATAAAGGAAAGAAAAGTTTAGAAAGCCACTTAAAATAGAAGAAGTGGATGGAGATAGAACAGATCACCCAATGATGGCAAAGCTGGGTTCTTAGATTACCACCCCTATGGCTTTCTTCAGTCTAGATGAAACACTCCTATCAGCAAAAGCCTATCGATAGATTTAGCAATGGCATCTCCAAGGACAGAACAATAGCCGTGTGCAGGATTGGCTGTATCAGTATCTCTTCTCTCTGGGATTACACTGTTTGTATTCTAACCTCTAGGAAAGAGGATGATTTGATGTATAACAGCAGAGGAGGGAGGAGGGGGACAAATGGGAGGGGGAGAAGACACCAAAATCTGGTGCCCAACATGAAACATTTAAGCCCTAAATTTCTGTGGGGATATGATTCTACCCTGCAGTGTTATTTTTTTTTGCCATGGAATTAAAAAGAAGGACTTTTCCTGGTGTCACTGCAGCCCACAGAGGACAAATCCAAATGACAGGGCTTAAGTTATGAATATGGGGAATTAGAGATGAGAAGTAAAGCAGCTTATAATGACTCTCCCATTTGCTCTTTGGAATACAAGCTTCAGTATTGATTTTGAAATGCCCTGTCTTCATCTTAGCAGCTTCTCGAAAATGAAGGTTGAGAGTTTCTTCGCCTTGCAGCCTCTTCAGCATGATTTGATAATGATAAAAAGAGAATATAAAAGCTTTGCAGGCTGTTACTCATCAGGAATCATTCCCTTGTTTTCTAAGTACAACCACTGACCTCTAGGGAGGATATTGAGAGAAATATTTCAATTGACTTCCTTGTGAAGATAGCTGCGGTTCAACTCAGAGCCTCTGTTCCTGACACAGTCAGTGAAGGGAGGTATGGATGCCTCAAGAACACATCAGTCAGTCAGTCATCTAAAGTCAAACCATAGGAGTGCCGTGCATAAAGCCTACAATAGCTCTGACCTTGCAGCACCAGGAAACGCAGAGTCTGTGGAAAGTGGCTAACATGTCCTTGCCACCTTGTTTACACGGATACTCATTTAGCCTCAGGACACTTACCCAAGTCTTGTCCCATAACACTTATAGGCAACACAAGTATCCATATCCAAATGGAAAATTTGCACCACTTTATAATCCCATGCCTACAACCTCACAAGGTGAAAGACCAAGCAGCCCAAGGCGTATTGAGAAGGAATTGAGGTTGGGAAAGTTAATTTTATCTTTTCTGACCCCAGCTTCGGTAAGGTAATCACATTTCCCACTCAGTTGCAAACCATTTTGAGCTCTTTTTAAAGGGCTTGACATTAACTACCAAAATAGTCATGGTGAGAATCTTTGGTGAGACAAAACACAGGGTCTTATCCCTCACAGCTTTTCCCTACTTGCTTAGGCTCAATGTTGTGCAGGTGGAGTCTAACCCGTTCCAACAATGGAGTGAAATAACTACTCTGTCAAATAACTCACATCCTTGAAGAGATAAGACTAAGAAGGAAAACTAAGGTGAAATAACTTGGCTAAGTTTGTAGAACAGATCAGCGTTGGAGAATGAGAGCCTATTTCCCAGCCGCCTACACCCATATTCAGCTGCTAGACTGATCCTGCTGCCCTCCAAAACCAAACTTCACTACCTGAGGAAGCACAGTGAGGTTTCCTGTGGCTTTTCATTTTCTTCTCCGCATTTTTTCTCAACAAAAGAAAAGCCATTAATATTCAATCATTCCTGCACATAAGATGCAGTTGCTAAAATGGTTTTGCACTTAACAGCCTCCAGTTGTAGACTGAATTGATGACACTTAAAATGTGCCCATGAGCCATAGCAGAATGATCCCATTACAGCAGTGCCTTAGTAATGTTGTGTTAGTTAAGGATATGTTGTCTGGTTTTGAGGGTTTATAACCCAGCTGTGAATATATTCTCCAGGCTCGAACCAGTTGCAGAGGGGATTTAGTCCTGCAGCGAATCATATGGCTTTTTTCTTTTATTTTTCTCCTACTTTAGATCAGATTTTTGTCTGTTTCTTTTCAAGATACAACATAAAAAAAGAATAAAACATCCCTCTGTCGGGATGCTAGTAGGAGCCATGCTATATTTCAAGCCAGTATTAACCTACCTCAGGCAAGGCCTACACCACACTAATATCCAAGTACTCCCCAGTCTTTAACATGAAGGATATCCATGCTGCTTTCACTGCTTTATAAAGAGAGCTGAGGTCCTGCGGGAATTAAATCACATGTCTGGTTGTGTAGGAAACCTGTGGCAGACTGAGGGACTGAATCAGCATCTCTGAATGGTGAGCTGACTCCACAGACACTGAACCACTTCTTCTTCCACCTGCTATAAAGACTTTCAAACTATAGCTTGAATGATTTCTCCCCTGCACAAGGGATTTTTTTTCTTCTACAAAGAAGTTTTATTTGACAAAGCTTTCTGAGTGGTTTCCAGGAGGTAATGTTTTAAAAACCGATTTTGACCTATAAAAGGAAACTTTAAACCCAAGGTACACATGTATCTTAGCCTACTACTGTCTCTCACCAAACCAGACTCGTATGCACGAACTCGTATGCAAGAAGCTCACAACATCACGTAGACAAAGAGTAAAAGGATATAAGGAACAAAAGACTGTTTAGATGGAGTAACACAAAAATGTTCGTATCAGTATGGTCAACCCAACAGCAGAACAGGCTCCCATGAGAAAATCAGGAAGGGTCATTGCCTGAGCTGCTGGGAAATTGAACTGAATAGTTCTTTCATGAATAATCAATGACATGACTGAATATTTGCTGAATGCAGAACTACCCTATTGGGTACAATTCCAGAGAGATGACCTTCTGATTTAGGACCTGAATTTCATCTTGTCTTGACATTGACTCGGGTACAATGTGAATAAAAGGAGGGTGCAAACTGCCACCATTCTGCTTGGGTAGCATTTTGCACCCGTGCCGAGAGGCGTGAAGTGCTCCACAAAGTTGCAAGCACAACACTCCAACCAACGAGCGGATCCTTCTCTCCATCTGCCACCCTCCACAAAGCCTTTGCACTTTCCTTGCACCTCTCAGCTCTCACCAGCTCTGAGCAGGCCGTTCAGTTTGCATGAACCTCTGAGTAGATGGGATCTGGATTCACGTGGCATCTGTCATCTAAAAGGTGGCTGATTGATACTGACCCTGCCATGGTGTCTTCACACACTGGCATCTGCTAAGAGGAAATGGGAACAAGGCAGAGTGGGAAAGGCAGCAGATGCAGCAAGAATGCCAGAGAGCAACGGGGAAAGATGGTCCTTACTATATCATAATCAAATGGACAAGTCCAAATCTTCACCTATGCCTTTTCTTCATTCATCTGCATGTTGTGCCTGCCCTGGTTGAGTCTCCTCACGGCAGGTAAGCTGCTAACGCGGAGGACATGGGACTGCTCGGAGCAGCTCCCCAGTGCAGCTTCTCTCTTCTGACTCTTTCCCTCTGTGTCCGTGTAGAGAGACCAGTGAAAACAACAAAATAGTTATTAATGCTCCCTGGGATTTCAGAGCCTGAAATGACATGAGACAGCATTTTCTTTGGCTGCTTTAGTTCTCTTTTAGCATGCTGCTGCGTGTTTGCCTTTGAGGAGTATAAATGACCCTTTCAAATTCAGGATTTGAGGCTGACGATGACAATTGATAACACTAATTTTTTCATGTGTGAAGCACTTTTCATTCAGAGGGCTCTCAAATTGCTTTTCAAAACTGTGCAGCTTCCCTTCATCCACCACCAAAATGAACCTACCTCCAAGGTGGAACAAAGGACCCATCAATGCAAGGTGGCAGTACACAGCAATTTAGGGCAGGAAATGAAGAATGATGTGTCCCACTGAAGGTGGCGGGTCAAGTCAAGTTGGGAGAATATTCTGAATGAGATCCTGGACAAAATATCATCACCAGGACTTGTATGCTCCAACTCAGGAGGGAAAGTGCCATGGGATCATCACTCACTAAAAAAGGTCAGAGCCCTAAGTTTTACATCTTGCACAGGGGCAGGGCACTGTGCTAAAGCATGCATTCAGAACTGCCTCAAAAGCAAAAAAAAAAAAAGGCAATTTGCTGACTGCTATTTCTGACGCCTTTCCTGCAAGAAAAGGGCACTATGAGTTTTTTGGTCCCCCCCTTCCTGTAGAAAGGAAAGGCTCTATTGAACTTCAGTCTACACTGTGCTATGCTTTACAGGAAGCCCAACCCATTTTGAAATTAATATGAACTGTAAGAGGAGACCACAAGGTGGGAAACTCTTCAAGTGAGTACAAGACTGGTGGGAAACTCTTCAAGTGAGTACAAGACTATTCATAAAATGAGTGAGAAAAGGAAATAAGTGATTATAAAACATCATTAGAAATGTCAGCTTACCAATGGCATTGTATGAAGGGAGGTGTAACCCACTGCAACACAAGCCTATTACAGCTGAACATGCAAAGGACACTCATAAACTCAACCTCTTTTGTTCAGATGCTTACATTAGGAAGTTTCTTTCATAACATCATCCCTCCAAAACTTACAAAAATCCAAAAAATGGGGGCTTACCCACTCGACTTCCATTTCACAACTGTTTCAACTCCACACAACAGATGAATGAAATCAAAAAGTTTTCCCAGCCACTAGGAACAAGATGCTTAGCACTAGATTCAGCAATTACCAAAGTTCAACTGCTGTATAAAATTGGGAGGTCCAGAGAAAATGCAGATGGTGAGTCTCTCATTCAAACATCTCTTGTCCCCAGTCAGATCCCATTGAGACAAAGATATTTCCAAATATTTTTAAAAAGTTTTCTGAGATTAAGCTTTCTGCAGCATTTTGGTTCATGAAATGGAACTGTCTTCCCCTTACAACACCACCAGCAGCACGAAAATTGTGGTGGGTGAATGGAAAAGCAAAGGTGCCCACCTTGCTGAGACCAACACTCATATCGGGGGGAGGGAAACACTCTGATATGGCAGAAAGAATAAGGTGCAGAAGTATTATATGAGTGAGTATTTCGGAGAGTAAAAGATTAATTGGTGGGATGAATATAATGGCAGAGCTACACGGTTTGCTTTTAATAGGTATCAGTGGCAAAAGAAATATGTTTATCAGTGGTGCTATATGTAACACTTTCCTGAGATCTCAACGGACTGGATGATCTAGGAGAGATTCCTGTAGTCCCGTGTTCCTTGTATGATCACACAGGCTTCTTTGCTCAAAGAACAAAATATTTTTAAGGGTGCTTTACTGCCCAGACACCTCAGACATTTAACATTCTCTCTCTTTGTATTTTAGTTCTTGCTTTAGCTTGTTATAACCTGTGCAGAATCCAGTGATTTTTCAAGCACAGATTCAAACTCTGCCATAAACTCAGAGCAGGAGACGGTGGACAGCATACCTTCACTCCCCCAATTCTCTCCTCCTGCTTTCTTCCACCCACGTATTTTCAAGTTAGCCAATGCTTTAATTTATTTTTATTACTCTTATCTCTTTTAGTGGAGAGAAACACTAACTGGGGGGGGGTGTGAACCAGACTCGCTCAGATGGAGTATGGGAGCCTTTGCACTCCCTCATTTTGTGCTTCAGTGCATTTCTTGCTGACAAGTGCCAGCAAAGCTAAGGCAGATTCTCTGAAACCTGGTCTCAGCCCTCTGCTATATCCTCAACAGATATTACAGCGTTGGCTGCCAAAGGAACTTAGCTCCAACACAGTTCAGGCCAGGTCAGTTAGCTATTTAAAGAGGTGGGTTTATTTATATACTTTTTACCCTCCTTCCCTCCCCTCCAACCTCCCCCCCTGTTTTTTGCTTTTTTTTTTTTTTTTTTTTTTTTAAGACGGGAAATTACCAGTAGCCCTGAGCATGTAAAATTTGACAGTGGTTTACCAGATAATTTGTATGGGTCCCTTTGTCTTTGCTAGTACTTTTATTCTTCAATAAATTCCTTCAACCATTAAACAACATTACTCCCACAACAACTTTGGCAGAGATCAAAAGAATGTGGCAGGTTTGCTCCAAGTTTCTACGGCTACCCTCCAGGTATCGAAGAGCTAGATAGAGAAAAAAGATGTTTTTCTTTCCTTTGCTCTTTTCTGAAGGGTTTTGTCCTGGATTTCCATACAGTCAATGAAAACATTTTAAAAAGTAATTAAGGTTGATTTTGTGAGGTGGGGGGACTGGGGGGTTTCGTTTCAATCCAATACTTAAGTCATTGTGCTTTTGCTGAAATAATGATGACATCCATTGATAGCACTGACTCACCTTCTTAAAAAGAACCTGTACTGCTAGGAAAAGCAGAATAATTATGAATTAAACTACTGTCTACTCTCAACAGATCTCTGGTGATACAAGTGGTAAAGAGATATATTTTGAGATATATATATACACATATATATAAAACCCTCTCTATCTATATATACAGGCATGCAAGCCCCAGTCCAGTGACCTGGAGAGAGAAGCTGGGCTCCTCACAACTTTGTGCATGAGGTGAACAGTGCTGCACGCCTCACCTCAACAGCACAGTGTTTTTTCAAGGAATCCTCAAAACAGGTGGTTCGTTTGGGTTCTACTTGCTACAGCTGGAGTCCTAGAGATCTAATCTCATCTGCAGTCTCGTCAGCTGTTGAAACCTGCTACAACCACTAGAATAGACCTTAAAATCTTAGCCTTGCAAGGACTGCACGTGCATTAGGCTATACTGGGAGCTACCTAAGTTTGAAAAAGAAAATCAAGCGGACAAATAAAAAAGCATCAGAGAAATTATTTCACCCCCAACACTGAATTCAACCTTTGGAAAGAGGCAAACTCTCAGGAGGCTTCAGGGTAAAGGAGGACACTCAGATGAGGCCAAAGAAGCCCACAGGGGAAGCTGCCTATTTCATTTCTGGAACGTGGACCATGTGCGTCTATTTTTAATTTTGAACCAAGTTCCTCTGCCTCCTGCCAGAAGTCCTAAGCCCTGTGCCGGTGCAATGAAAGCAGTGGCCCAGCCATCCCCTAATAGCTATTACTTCTTAATAAAGAGCAGCACTTAGTCAACGGATGAGGTTACTGTCGGAGGGGTCATGATTAATAATGATTAATCTGATCCTTGCCAACATGAGCTGGATCCACCATTCACTAAATAATTACTCTGCAGCATGGATACCGTTTCTAGAGGAGGCATACATTTGTCATATTAAAACCAAAAACAAACACATGGAAGGACAGGAGGATCTGACTTCTCAGCAAAACTTGAGCTCACATGAGCCACCAGAAAAGTTAAGCAAAGAGAAAAAAAAAAAAAATTAAAGGATGAGAGCAGTTAAACATTGATGAGTCGCCTACCTTTTGGGAGAAGCAATGGAAAACAAATAAAACTAAACCCTGAGAAGTCAGAGCTGCATGTGCAGAGATATGGAGTGCTCTGCTACTTCTGGTTCTCAACTCTATGCATACCTCTAATATGCACATTATTTGTCCACCCACACACTTTTCCCTGGTTTTTAATGACATTTTGCTTTCCTCAGAAAGTACGCAAATGAAATCACTCCCCAGGAACCATCTTTCTTGCTTTATGTTAATATACTATTTAGCACAAGGAAATCCTATTCCAGGATTGTCATTCTTATGCAACAACGCTCCTCAAATAATAAGAAACAGTATAATAATTTATGGGGAGGCATAAATTACTGGGAAACTAATAACCACTCTGAAGAACATGTATGAACCTTAGAATTACAGTAGGATGTTTGTGGTGCAGAGACTTGGTTCTGGGCCTTGGAGCACAGATGAATTTCACTCCCACAAAGCACACAAACAACTGGCAATGGTGCCACTGGGCAGTCAAGGACACGGGGGTTTTGGTGCCAAAAGGTGGCCTTATTTTGGGACTCCTCTCAGTCATCCTGATTCACCGACCCCAAGCTTTATCAAGACCATCCATGGAGGATGGGACTCTAATTCTTCAGTGCACTCAGCTGTATTCCCTTTGAGGTTTTCAAAGTTTTTGTGGGATTTATATTGCACTTCTTAACAATAGGGAGAAGATCTCATCTTGTAGGGTTTGATTAGGACTGGGAGGCTACACAACATAGACCACCAGTCCCTCTCCTGCTCTGGTGCAAATCAAACATGAAGGTTGGGTTCCTTGTGACTGTTGTGAAATCCCATCCCCGTGGGAGCTCGTTTGCACTTCCGCCCTTGACAGTGATGGAGCCAGGATTTACACACTAGTGACTTGCACCATAGAAAATACCATGCAGATAGGTGCCTTTGGACGCCAGACCCAGGGAAGCAGATCTCAGGTCAAGGAGGTTACGGTGCCATCTCTTCTAGAGGCATACTGGAGAAATGCCAGTAAATTAAATCCTCAGCAATGGCGTCCTGACTTGGTTCATCTGGGGATTTTCACCGGTGGAGCTGAGTGTCTACAACTTTATGCAAGTTTCCAAATTGACTTGAAAGAATTAAAAAAGTTAAAATCTTTTCAAAGCATCACCTTTCACAAAAATTCAGCCAAAACCTAGCTGGTTAGTCCCAAACCTTTAAATAGTTAATGGTACAAAAGCCACATACCTATTTATGCGTACATTCATGAAAATGAAAACTAAGTTGCATTTTCACACAACTTTACAGAGGCATTACAGGAAAACAAGTCCAAAAAAAAAAAAAGAAAGGAAAAGCCTCCAACAATAATGAAGGTAAATCTTTAAAATCTGAGACAGGGCAAGGAAGTAGGGGGTAAAGTTCTGCAAACAGAACTAAATCCAGTGCAGTGTTTTTCCCCTTCACAAAGTGAAACAAGCTGTTTCTAAAATAATGCTTCCTTGGTTTTCTGGCAATTAGTGTCCTGAAGGATTAGCCTACAATCGTCAGCAAGTGTTTGCCTTTCCCAGCCGATGTCACCATAGAAGTCTGTATTTATCTACAAGGCCCAGGGGATAATTTATAAGCTGAGCTGAAGTCCTGCATTCACAGACAAATGTTCCACACTGCCACCCACCCTCCTGTACTAGTTTCCTCCCCATCCACTTCCTGTCCCCTGAAATACTGACAGGACCCTGCCAGGGGCACGATGAATGAGCTTTACAGCCTCTGGAGCAAGCACTTGCCCAATAGTTTATGCTGTTACAGCACAAAAGAGTTACTGAGATAGTCAACACACCACTAGACATGAAAAATCAGATTTCAGAAAGTAATCAGATGCAAAGAATAAGTTATCACTGTCCCAGAAAACATAAAAGAGAATGGGATCTTTTTCCCCTCCAAAAACTATTGCCTACTCTATAATTAAAGTATTGTCATCAATGAGTTTTAGGTCCAACACTCAGGGTTTGTTAGAGATAGTGTTTTGTAAAACTGCTCTGCAATCAAGACGTTCCCATTTCATTTTTAATCTCTACTACAAGTGGTCTGACACTGCTCTAGTCCTGTTGTAAATCAAGAGTGATTCAAGCAGAGTACATCAAAATACAAAAGACTAAAATTTGTAAAAGTGTATCATTTCTAATTTAATTTTCTCCTGATGTGTTAAAACCTCAACATGAGAAAATTAAACTTGTATTTGAGAGAATGGGAAGCTATTCTTTGAAGAAAAGTAATACGAATCCTTGTCTCGATGGTGAACTGATAGTATAGCTCATGACAATGAATTTGTTATTTTGAAAATACTAATTAAAGAAAAAAAACAACATCAATGAAAGACTCAATCCTACAACACATTTATAAATGTGACCAATGTTCCTCACAACAGAGCCCACCACAGGATAGATAGATCTGTTCTCAGATCTTCTCAGACATTAACAAAACTCAGAGATAGTGTTATTAATTAGGGTTGATGAACATGCATGTTGGAAATGAAAACATTTTTCCTCCTGAGGATTCACCTCTTTTCCCATCAGTAAAATATCAGGAGTTCCTTGTGTTTTGGTGTTTTGTGGACACTGTTTGAATCTGCTTCAGGTCTATACCTGGTTACAGACTGTTCACAAGCTACATTAGAGAGCTAAGTTACTGGATATTTGAGATTAACTGCTTCACTCTACCACATTTCATACTGGATGACCCATTATTTATAAAGTGTTTCTGCTCAAATCAAATTTTGCTTCATCTTTGGAAAGAATGATCTCTGGATTCAAACTTCTCTTTAGTTACAAAGCCAGAAGGCCATAATAACTGAAAATTTTGACAGGGACAAACTTGGCTGGTCTAAATAAATGCAAAATGGTAGGAGGTAGGAAGAGACCACCAGCTGGCTGTCGTTCAGAGCGCAGTCCAGCTCTCTTGCAATTACTGAACCCTACAAGTGGTCCCACTGATGTCAATTTGACCAGATTTAGAATAAGGGGCCATTCATTCCAAGTAATGAATATTGAAACCTGGCCATCGGGTTGTGAACAAGTTTTTACATGTCTGTCATGAGGAACCTCAACAAAGAATGTTCTTGTGATGGTGTCACTTCAGAACAAAAGCATGCCACGAATGGCACGTTTCTCTGTAACTATCACCCATCCAGGCAGCTACAGTATGAGACCAAAGGTTGCATGCATTTAGCCAGCAAGGAAGTGCAATATTCTTTAAGAAAGGCATTGCCTGGAGTTGATTTTTATAAAGAAACAGAATTCATTAATAAACAAACCAGATGGGAGTAAGTCAGGCTAGGGCATTAACAGCTCCTAGCGCAATGAATCCTTGATCTTGGTTGGGGGTTTTTCTACAAATAACAAATACAAAAACATTAATGTTGTATCATTGTCAGCCATGCCAAGGATTGTTTGTGTCCAGGAACCCAGACATACAACAGCACAGTTCAAATCAACCAGGTGTTAACACATGATTTTATTCCCACCAGTTAAAGTACGTATTGACTGACCTGATCTGAGTCTTTCACTTGAGCGTTTTTCCCTTTTCTGCAACCACAACTCATGAGCAGTTTTGCATCTCCAATGACTTTTCCCTATAAAAGATAAGGCAAGAAAAACATCAGCACAATCTGAACCACTGAAGACCAAGAGGCTTATATTTATGACCAGAAGCAGGGGAAGAAAAGGCATTAGGGGAGCCTGTGGATTCATCCTGCATTGCTGTGAGTTACCCTTCCACAGAGCAGTAGCTCCCAAGCTGCCAGGGAGACTTCCCCAAGGGCCAATATCACACCATTAGGCATGTCACACAGACAGAAGGAAAGCGAGGTGTGCAGAAAACCAGTGGGCAAACCAAGCTGAAAAGGAACAGATTATTTTATCCCAGTGTTTTCATACACAGATATGAACAGGATCGTGCTCAGAATACAGTTACCAAACTGGACTGACTTGCAGAAAAGTTCATACACCAGTATTTCTGTTCACCCTTACCAAGTTAGTGCTTACTTGCTTCTAGTTTATTTGGTGAAATGAAGTTTACAGGTGTGACTTGCCCTCATTAGGACAACTGGTCCATATAACCACAGGCAAGTCCTTGCCAGGAATCCAACAGCCCACCCTCACCCCACACTGCTGGTGCAGACGTCAATAACATGCTGGGCCAACAGAGATTTACAGAGGAACAGGGTCCCCTCACCATCCTTTTGCCTATAACCAACAGTTTGGGAAATAAGCTGAGCTCAAACACCTTCTTTTCATTGACAACCCATCAGACTGAATAAGTGTGATCTGAGCAGCAAGGTTCCTCACATTACCATGTTTTTTTTCTGAGGATTATTTGAGCCACTTTAGCTCTTCACCAAAGTGTTTTTGGAGCTTATCAGACCAGACGTCTTGATAAATCACTGTGGCAGAAAGGGGCTGGGATTCCAGGTTTGGTCTAAATGCTCCTTGAGCTCAACAGTAACACAGCCAATTGAGTCCCCACAAACTCATCGCAATTACTTGCTTTCACATAGACACACTCACAAAGGCATTGTCTTTTTTTCAGACTTTTGCTGGCCACAGCTGAAAAATAAACATTCTCAGCATCTGCTGGACAACAAAGAGAGAATCTGCTCGTGTGTAGCCATGAAGAGTCACGAGACTTCAGCTGGATGAATTTATATGGAAAAGGAGACCTCAACATTAAAGCAGTTAATGAGTTTAGCCAAGTGGAAGTGCTCTGCCCTAAATGATGAAGAAGGGAAAGTGCACGATTAAAAGGAATTGCAGCCATTGCTCAATGTCAGGGCACAGCAGAGAGATGACCCTCAGTGGCAGGAATTACAAACAGGCAGATAAACTTCTGGTCACCTCAGGAGAGCCTGCAACCTGCCAGGTGTGGTGAGATCTCTTACTTGGTGACCCTAGCATCTCACAAGTCCCAGCAAGGTCAGATAATGTGCAAAAATTATCTTTTCTCCTCTTTCCAAAAGAGATGCTGAAAAAAAAAAAAAGACACTGAAAAGGTTGTACCTACAGTTGATGCCTAACCCAAACGCCCAGTGTTTGCAACCTGTCAAACTTCGAGGTTTTCAGGGGACTACTTCCAACTGGCATCCTCTGCTTGTGACTCCCATCTATCAAAGTTATTTTACTCTTGCCCTACAGTCCTTCACAATTAGTCTGTAATCTCTTAAATTTGAATACCATTCCCCAGAAAGAAGTGATTAGACTAAAATTTAAAGCAATTGTATTAAATTATCATGTTAGAGATAGGAAAGTGAGGCACAGGGAGAGACTTGTCTGTCTAACCAAAGGAGACTTTCTAGACACCCCACAGTATATGAAACAAGTTAGAGATACAAAAGGACCTAAGGCAGCCCCAAACATTTCCTAAAAGGCAGCTGATGGACAGACAGGATACCTTAGGGTGCCTATAGCAGCAACATACACCTGTGTTTAGGAAACTGGATCCATACATGACTTGTTGATGATCAACTTCTCCCAGTATCCACTGCAAAATCATTATGTTGAAAAAAATACCCAGCCCTTTTGACACCACAAACCAAGGAAAATCTCCCGAATTTAGACCTTTCTCTGGCTTCCAGGATATACTGTCACACAACCTTAGCTCATGGCAAACCATGGTCATGTTCTCCTGTCCAGCTGGAACTATCACCAGCTTTATTTAACAGAGAAAAATTGCAAGAAGTTGCCCATAATCACCTGGAAAATCAAGAGCAGGGGCAGAATATGAACCCAAAACTTGAAAGGTTTTTCTTTTTCCCTGACAGTACAAGAATACAGGGGCTCTTCCATTTGCTAAAAAAGCAAATGAAAGCAATGCACTGGATGAATAATCCCACCTCCTTTTCCAACTGCAGATGCAGCTCTCCTAATGCGCATTGCCTGAATTAGCTCCTACCTCCACCTCTTTTTAGGAAAGCTTATTATGAACAGATGCTTAATTTGGGGATAGGTGTCTAACATTAGGCAGCTAAGTTGAAAGGCAAAAAAAAAAAAAAAGCATATGGACAACATTTGCAGCCAGTCGCAACTCTGTTCAGGAGCAGATGGAGGCCTTGTCATTCAGGGGTTTCCTCGCATACACCAAGCAGTTCAGTGGGGATAGGGAAAGGGGCTTCTGTTTGGATGCTTCTGTCTGGAACCAGATTAGAAGAAAGCACACTTTTCCGCAGCACACGCCTTGTGTTACATTAAACATGCATATGCAACTTCAGCTTTTATTCAGTGATCTGAAACAGAGCCCTCCAGGGTGCTAAGGGTCAGTGGGTTTTTGTTTGTTTATCTGTATGTTATTTTACAGTTTCTAGTGCCCAAGGAGTTTGTTAAGAAATTAAAACACCTCGCTGGGGCTATCTTGCTCTGATTGTTGCCTCCTAATATATCCCTCCCTCCTTTGTCCAAGCAGCATCTGATGCTTACAGGGGAGGGAGAGAACACTGGAAAGAGGAGCCTCATCTCACTGGGTACTACAGACGTTTGGTCTTAATTTATGAAGCATCATTTCCATGTTTCGTGGCCTTTTAGTAACAGGATGGGGGAGAAGCACAGTGATCTTGAAAGCTCACAGATACACTGCTACTCAATGATCCTGTGCTGCCTGCTCCTGATGCAACGCTCCGGTTTAGAAGCAGGTAGGCGCAATGATTTCCAATGGAGAAGCTCATTTTGCCTTCTACTGGCTCCCATCCATCGTCAGACATCCTCCTTCCCAAGGCAAAGAGCAAGAAGGCTTCTCGGTGAGCACTAAGACAAAACACGTATGTCCCACTGTCCCACCTCTTAGAGGGAGTCTCACTGGACTCACCCTCCTCCTTGCACCATGGGCTCCGGCAGTTGGCCAAAGTTTGCAGAAAAAGAAGGAAAATAATAATAGTAACAGGCTTAATTATCTCAGCTGCACGAGTGACAGGAGCTGATCAGTTGCCAGTTTTAACAGGCTGTGGTCGAGAAACTCCAAACTGTGTCACCCAGAAGTCAAATGAGGGCCAGTCACAATTCACTTCACGCCAGCGGCTCTGGGGGGAGGCGCAGAGGGACACACAAATCGCTGCTGCTGGGACAGCCCTGGAGGCTGCAGCGAGCCCCAGCACTGCTGCGTTGTCCAGAGCGGTCCCGCACGGAGCTGCCAGCCCCATTTAAAGGAGTCAGACATGACGCACATGGCACCAGTGGGCCTCCATGGAGCTGTCAGGCTCTGTGCTCCAGAGGAGCTGGCTGGGATTAACTGGGGGATCCCATCTTCCTCCTGCTCTCCCAAGTCTGTGGCCGGAAAGATCAGCGCAAGTGCTGGGTTCAGCTTAGCAACACCATGCCATGCACCTTGCAGCTGCTGGCAGGTCCAGCTGGGCTCTGACCTGCTCAGTTCCCATCAGTCTTTCTTGGTTTTGAGCAACGGCCATAGAAAATACTGGCAGTAGCCTCACCCCCAAGGAGCTGGCACAACCCATCTCCATTTGGCCCCTGGAAGGTCTCACTGGCCAAACCTGGCCCTGGCTTTCAGCTGTTCATGCTCTCTCCATCTCTCCTGCGTTGCAATACCCTCAAAATTTCCCCCACCAGACAGAGGAAAATGTGAGGCGCAGAAAGCATAACTGAGCCTTGGCCCATGGCAAGCTGGGGAACAGCACACCTTCCAGCATGGCCTTTCCAAGGCTTTTATCAGCATTTCAGCTGCTGAATCAGCCTGGCTCTTCATGGAGAAGTACTTTTCTAAAAGAGCTTTGTGAAGCTGAGCTGAGCAGCGCTTCACAGCCTCTTCCCTTTTTTTCCTCCCCTGTCTTACGCCACCAAAATAGCTCTCCAGCATGATACCCACATAAACACGCTGATCGTGCCTGCTCAGGAATGACAAGCGTGTAGGGAGGCGAAGACGTCCTTCTCTGACTCCTTCTCTGACTCCTTCTCCATCCATCAAAATATTCCAACATTTCCAGGATGGGAGACCACATTTGCAGCCACCTCCCCTGAGATCCTGCACCAGGCAGGCTGTGCAATTCAGTCTGCTCTCCTGCCACTGAGCTTAATGGTTATTTTTAAATAAAATCATTACTTTTTTTCACTATGGGCTACTTAGTAAAAAGCCAAGAGGAACATGGTGTTTTCATTATTTATTTTTTATTGTAGGGCCATAGTTCAGTTTTTCACCAAGAAGAAAACATGCGTATAGCACTGCAACAGCGAACCCTAAAAAATCCCCATGGGTGCATAAATGACGTTGGGAAGAGCAACATATTCAGTGTTTATGCTTTTTATATCGTTCTGTCAGGATAATCCACGCGTCTGGAAGAACTGGTGCCCAAGTGCCTACAGTGGGAGAGGAGAAGGGGGGAAACGAAGGGAAACAAGAACTGAATCCAAGGTGGAGGCAAGCGGCAGTACAACAGACAGCTGGTGTTTGGGTGGTGGTAAATCACCCTGAAATGAGCCTCTTCCCTCAGCTCAATGAGGCCTAAACAACAAAGGAAGGCACAGCTTGCAGCCGGACAGCCTGCTAGCCAACCACAGACACACATGACAGCTTCATTCAGGAGCCCGGAGTCAATACAAAAGCTTCGAAATCAATCCGACATCCTGCGACCTCAAACAATGCACCAAATCTTCTCAGAATTGGAGCCCCAAATGAGGGGGAGCAGCATTCAAGGGAGATCAAACCACAGGGCTGGCATTGAAAGAGACTAAAAAGGAGAAGAATGTTCCCAGTTTATTAATGGCGAGGTCTGGCCGGCTGCATCCCAGCCGCCATAGGTTACGTTCATTAAAGGGCAGCGCTTTGCACGTATTATGCAGAGCGCCCGGAGAGTATGTGTGTGTGCATGTGTGCGCAAGCATGCCCCTCACTTGCTAGAGATCAGGATGTGTCTTTCTGCTTAGCACTGTTGTCTCCATCAGAAATTCCTCCTGTGTGAACCACAAACGGGGTTTTTTCCCACTTGAGCGACTGTATGGGCACAGACGCGCGCACGCCCTTGCACATACGCACGCTCTCTCTCATCCCTGAGCCTGAAAAGCATAAAGGAACTCAGACAGGCTCTTTCCAAGGAAAGAAAAAAAAAAAGCCCAACATTTCAAATCCCCCTTCCCTCCTGGCTATACTTTCAGCTCACACACACACACAAAATCTACTACAAAAGGCTGAAGCATTATGCGATTGCCACTGCTGCTGATGAAGTTGATTGCTCCATAAACCCTTGCCCGCTCCTACATGCCATAAAGGACCAGGTCCCACAGCACAACAAACCCACAAAGAGGAGAAAAAGAAAAAGAAGTGCTTCAGTCCCAGGAGTTGCCCCCTCCGGGTAGGATTGCCCCCTCTGGGGTAGTTTCACCTGCAGCATCTGTCTTGTAGCACTGCACACAAATGGCACTCTTCCCCCTATAGCAACAAAAAGGCCAAACAAATCCTTTTTATCAGCTTCCCTTTGAAGGCAGGTGGAGAAGTAGAATATAGACACAAACACACACAAAAAGATAAATACCATTTGCAAAAGTACTGTTTGGATTTGCCTCTCCTGATTATCTTCTTTTCAGCTGCCATATGTTTGGAAGAGTCAGACCTTGCAAGTTTTCTCCTCAGCTGCACAGTCCAAGACAGAGCGCTCACTAGAGGAGGTCAGACTTGAAAAACGCTTCTTTTTTGTGCTGAAATGGGAGTAGATGAAGAGAAATGGCTGAATTTTTCAAAGTCATCTACGGATTTTGATGCACATTTCCCAAGTGTTTTCACTGAAGATGGGTCAAAGTCCAATCACCTTTGCTTTTAAAGTGTCACACTGCTCTTATGTTCAGAAAAGATATGGTTGTGGGAACTAGTAACATGTCTCAAATTTGGAGAAACTTACGTGCATAGAAGCTGAAAACAAAAAATCTTCCTTAGGATGCAGCAATTCCAACTCATTTTATTCTCAAAAGTTGAGGAAATTAGCATTAAGCCTCCACAAAAAAAAACTTTATGCTTTACTCACCCTTTACTTCACTAGTCTACACTACTCTTGCCACAGCTCTGGAGTCCTTAGAAACCATGAGCATGATCCTTATCTCCTCAGCTGAGAAGACAACTCTATTTTTATGTTGTGATATTGTTACACAGATGCCAGAGGGCAACTGGACAAAGACAGGTATAGTAGACTCAACAAGCTTTTTCTGCATCACAAGGTAGGATGGAAGATCAACTCTACATGCGAGACAAGATGAGGTGATATTTCGAACCCCAGGCAAGAAGACTGGAGAAGTCCCTGCCTCGTTTATCAACAGTAAGACAAAAAGCCTCTCAATTAGCATTCATAGAAAGAGAAAAACTGCAGCCAGGCTGGGCGAGTGCCCAAAGATGTGGTACATGAGTGGTAGGAAATGATGGAGGGCTGCAACAATTCCTAGCACTGCAGATAAAACAGAGTCTGCGAGGATCAGATGGAAAGATTCAAGGGTAAGTTTGCTGGGAGAATAATAAGGTTGAAATCTTTAATTTTAAAATACATTTTTCTTTGCACTGAAATAGCACTTTTTGTTTCAGATATCTAGTGAGTCCAAATGTACGTTTTTCAAACTCAGGAAAACTGAGCTCTTCTTTAGATGAGCTGCTTTTTTTTTTTTTATTTTTTGCATGCTTCCCTGCTTTAAACTCTGCTATTTGAATAATTTAACAATCTATCTTAAATATTTCACCAATAAATCACAGGCTTGTGTTTCTATTTCATGTTAAAACTAATCAGTGGAGGAATGCCTCAGCTGGAAGTTAAAATTCTGCTCCACCAAGCCAGCGATGCATAATCATTTCTCCACAGACTCTCTGGTGAATAAAAACTTCTCTGCAGAATTAATGTTGTATAAAAAGTTCTTTGTGCAGGCGTAGAGTGCAACTGTGGTTCAGGATTGTCTACATCCTGCCAACAGGGCTTGAGATTTCCAGAGCTAATTGGTTTGTAGAGTTTTCCTACCCTGCCAAGCACAAGCATGGAGCTCACAGCTGAATCTCATCCATGGGCACGTCAAGCCGGGGTCCCACTTTGCCGGTCAGGATGATGATGATAAAATTCACAGAGCTCCAAACGGTCCACACGGGTGATGACTGTATTGGGATTCCATGCTTGTTCCCATCAAAGAGGAGCAAATAGAAAAAAATCCAGATGTTGTTGGTCAAAATGAGAGATTTTTAAAAATGCCTTTTCGGTAAAGGAGATGAGAGCCTATATCAAGGAACCCCAAAGCTCATCGAGCATCAACAGGAATAAATCTTCTCAAGTTCCTAAATTGTGCAGGCATTTTTAACTACATTTTAATGAAGTTCTGATGCAAAATCTGTCTCCCAAACTCCAAGTTGATCCAAATGAAGCCAGGAAGCCTCACAGATATATATAATTTAGTGCAACTAACTCTAATTTTGTTCCTAAATCATTGAGACACATTCAAGGCAAGACCCACTTTGGCCTCAGTCAGCAAAATCCAAAATGCATGAACGATGTGAATAGATAGCAAGAAGTTGACAGCTAACATGTTGAATCCAAAAAGCAAAACAGAAGAGAGAAAAATTAATGCCAAAAAGGAAGGGAAGGGGAAAGGGGAATAGCTGTACACTACATTATCATTAAGCTGCCTTTCATTTGTCAACTTTTTACTTAGTTTTGTAACAAAACTTAAAAAGCCATGCCATTTGCTTCAAAGAAGTATACGTTGGATGATGTCACGTTGATACCCATAGTAAAGGATGAGCAAAACATACACAATCATATGCACAAATAAAAATCATCTTGGGCAACATGATTCCTCTTCTGCAGCTGGGCAAATGTCTCTGCATCCCAGCTCCTAAGACTGGCTGGAGCTTGCCTGGGGAGTGGGGGCTGAGGTGGAAATAAGAGACACCTCCTCCTCCTCCTCCTTATTTGAGGACGGACATCTCCATCTTTCCTCCCCGTGTGCAACCGACAAGACTTCCTGAACAAACTGACATGGAAACAGCTAATTTACTGCTTCGTGTCAGGAATGTGGCCAGAGCTTCAGTCCCCTGTACCCCAGACTCCCATGGCTGGGCTGCTTCATCCTAAAAAGGGTCTCCCCTTCCTCCTGTCCCTCCCCTCCAACACACACTCCTCCTCCTCTTCTGCTTTGTAACTCATCTCCCTGCAAGCTACTTCCCAACAGGAGTCGAAATTAAACAGGCTGCCCATATGCCATGGCTCACTTGTTGTCTGTTCCCCTCACTGCCATCTGGCCTATTTGCTCAGCCAAAGGAAAAAAAAATTAGGGAAAAAAAAAAAAAAAAAAAGAAAAAGGGATGGGGGGAGAAGAAGAAGAAGAAGGATAAAGCCAGACACAATGAGGACAAGAAGGGAGGTGATGATGCTGTCTCTTGCGTCTGCTCCTTGGCCAGGCTCCCAGATAGATCAGTAATGGAGAGCAGCAGAACCAGTGACAATTAACCCAAACACAGTTCTGTTTATTTAACCTGTTCAGAGAGATCAGCTCATGTGCTGCTCCCCTGGCAAGGAGGCACCACACTCCAGCACGGATCATCCCACCGAGAAACCCCCAGCCAGAGGAGGCAAAGGGAGATCCTCATCTCCTGAACTGGGCTGGAGAAAACCCCCTAGATTCTTCAGAGCATGGTTGGGCTGCTGGGCTGAGGTTTTCTTTAACTTTCAAAATTACCTTACTTGTTTAGACAGCAGCACCAGCAGAAGAGCAAGGAGATGTGACTAGGGGCAGGGGGAGTGGCACGTCTGCCCTGGTTTTGATGCACACTAATTTTTAAAGCTCCTGGCCCTGTGAAACCAGAGGAAAGGAAAGAAAAGGAAAAAAAAGAAAACAATCTAGAAGAGAAAAAGCAAAATAATCCGAAAACACCTTGTTATTTCCATGCTGTTTCTCTAAACACAGAAAAGTTTTCAGTCCTGCAAGGTGCTGAGTGCAGAGATGTTTTTTAAAAAAGGATAAAGAGGGTAACTCAAGAAACTGCATGGCTCACCATCACTAAACATTTGTGCCAGGGTGGGGAGAAAGTCTGGGAGCAGAGCTGTGGGAATAACAGAAGTTATGTTTGTTTTTCAAGCTGAAATGAAAACTTCAAGATAAAAAAAAAATAGATTAACTTGAAAAATAGCTTTCTAAAAAGGACAGCTACTGAACCATTTACACAGCAGAATGAAAAGGGGCTTTTTCAACACCTTTTAGTGCTTTTTCTTTCTTTCTTTTTTTTAATTTGCAGTGAGACATTGCATACACATGCAAAAGCTGGTGCATGTGCTGATAAGGAATTTAATTGCGTTCCAGTTCTCTTACCTAGTTTTGCATGTATTTACCTCCAAGAAATGGGAGCAGAATTCAGCTCGTGTTTGTCTGCAGAGTGCAAACTGCAGGTAGCACAGATGCGCGTGTGCAAAAACACGTGCCTCGCACTGGGATAGGTATCAAGAGCCATACGGTTGGTTCATCTCAAGGCAGACACCGCTGAGCCATGAGACGACGATAATTACCATTACAGCTCCGTGAGATCATGGTGGGGAAGCCCCTGCAGGGAGAGAAGGCAGGGGAGGAAGAGCACACCTCCTCTTTTCGAGGCAGCAGGGGTTGTGTGCGGGCACAGAGAAACTCCAGATGCTTCCCAGAAGGAAAGGTGTTGCTGCAGAGACCACTGGGGGAAGAGCCCTTCCATTAGCCGTGTGCCTACACCTGAGTCCTTCACGAACACAGAGAAGGAGAGATGATCCTGCCTGAGGACAGTACCTTCTGATTCACACTTATGTTTTCCCATTGCAGCCTGACTGCAACAAAGCAAAACCGAGCAGGTTGAATATATTCACACGTGACCATTCCTCTGCTTGTAACCACTGAGCAAAATCAGTGTTGCCTGTCTTAGGCTTCCTATTTTTCTACAACTGCATCTGTACACGTAGGTAGGTAACATGCAGATCATGGTAACAGATGCCTCGAAGCAAAGGCTGTGTTGATTTATCCAGCAGTTGGGCTTGTGGTCCCTAGTAATAGAGAAGGACTCTTTCCCCATCCAAGCAGCCCACTTGCAGCCTTCAGAAAGGAAGAAATGCTTTGTGAATGCAAAATAACTTTGTGACAGTGAAAACAGAAACCAGAAGTTCGCCTAAAACCAAAACACAGCAGCATTTCCGACTTTAACGCTGCTGCAGTCACTCCACGGTGGGGCCTCTAACTTTGGGAACCATTAAAAGCAGCAACAACACCCAGAGGGAAGTCCTCTACGAGGAGATGAATTCCACCACAGGTTTCAGCTGACATCACCAGCCCGCCGACGTTCCGCCCTTGTGGTTTATGATCTTACCACCAAGCACCTCCGTGGAGTCATTCCCTCCTATCTTACTGCAGCCCATCCATTATCCTCTACCTAATTGCTTCGACAGTGCCACTGCAACAGAGATATTTCCTACAGCTGAATATTTGTATTCCCAAGAGTTGGCACCTGCCAGGTCAAGTTCCTCAGTCTTTACATTTGATGTTACTACAATGGGAAGAAGTTCCAGTGAACAGAAAAGCACAGGGAGCCAGCAATGAATCCGATTCCTCCATTTGGATTTTCTTTTAAACAAAAGGGGACTTGCTAAAGATCATCTTACATCATTCTACGGAAATAGGACGGAAGGAAAGGGGAATGGTGTCAAGTGCAATCTGTCAAATACACCATTAAATCAGAATTCCCCAGTTAGGGCTAACAATGAACTGCAATAAAGTCAATGGGAAGGGGGTGCACTATGAAAAACTGGGAAGAGGTGTGGGGGGGTGTTGGGTATTTTTTGTGGCTTTCAGATGGGGGAGCTGGGAGAGACCAGTGCTGAGCTAGTGGCATCCAAGCTGACTCCTGAACACTGCGCACCCTCTGGGGCCTCAGCTTCTCACAAAATCAACCAATTCATCCTGTGAAGAGAATGAGGATGCTCCACATTTTGTAACTCACAGTGAAAGTCCCAGGAGATCCCATGACATGCCCATGCTCAGGATGGCATCTGCAGCAGGTCAAGGTGCAGCAGGTACCATCTTTCACATCTTGGCCTGAAGTTTTGAGCACTAAGCCACTCCAGAAACATCATTTCACATTTCCACTCTCTGTAGTGAGGTTCCAAAATACTTTGCATCTGCATGTTTGTCTAAGGGAAAGTGCCGTCCCCTTATAACTACAGCATTGATGGATGCTGAGAAATTTTGGGGTCCTTGATTTGCTTTCCCTCTGCAAGATTTTTGTGTTTGGAAGGTCCCTCTCTGTGATTCTTTCCCAGCTCCCATGTTTAAGGGTAAGAAAACTTTTCACTATAGGACTTATCTAATGAGCCTGAGAGTAGCTTTTCAAACCAATATTAGGATCATCTCTAATCTAGCATACCTGAGGTGTTCAACTGTGACTCCTTGATTTTATGCCAACAGAACCAAAAGCCTTCAAAAACTCTCCCATCCAAATATCGGACTAATCCAGGCATACTGGATCCATCAAGATCTGGATAATTCAATCTCTAGCAGGTACAAGACCACTAGTAGTGAAACTCAAGGGATTTTGTTTGCCCATCTTGGCCTCAGAAAGGCCAAAGGACTTTTGTTACCCTGAAAGAGGAGCTTGCTTAGTGCCATATCATGCCTAAGCATGTCAGCAAGAGGGGGAACACACTCAGGGACTATTGCTGTGGCATGCTGCCACTTGTTGGCCAAGGAAGCCCAACCACATCACTAGTATGAAGAGTCAAAGATATGAGAGCATCCCGAAGACCTGAGCTCCTCCATCCTGAGAGTCCCACATCTCCTAGCCATGAAGTGGATGGATATTTGTTCAAGGTTGCAATGCTTGTCTTAGCTGGTTGTTCTCATTAGGTTCGCACCCTTCGAGGTGCTTCAAGGCCATTTGCCTTCCTCAACTCCCCATTCCAGCTGTCTCAGCACCTGGGTTGGAAATTCAAAAAAAACCCCAAGACCTTGAGTCACAGTGGGCTGAAAGTCCACTATTTAAGACTAGACCTAAGCCTACACCTTCATGCTGCTGCAAGAGCTGGACCTAAAATTACAGGAATCAGAGTGGTAATAGGCAAGTCAGTGGTGTGCGTGAGGAGATAGCCAGCAGCTGGCCAGGCAGCCTAATTTGCGTCAAAGGAGATAAAACATGACCGAAAGTCCCTTAATTCCCAGCAGAGGTGGGGGGCAGCCCAGGCAGAGAAGCAGGGCCAGGATAGCGTGGTGCCAGCCGCAGCTCCTGCCCACTGGAGCCAGCCTCCTCCCTGGCCTGCTTGGAGTTTCAAAGGCCTAAATCAAACCAGTGGGAGGAACCTAAACATTTATAAAACTTTAATTTGGACTCAGTTTAATAATGGTGTCAGTTTAAAAAACAAAAAAAAAAAAAAGCCCAATGATCTCTCCTCTCTAGTCAAAAGTGGCCAAAAACCCCCATATTTATTTTCATTTCAATTCCCCGAAGGCAATGTAGATCTTTCTGTGGATGTCTGAAGCCTAAAAAACACTCGAATTTCTGCACATTTTCATTCTTTGACAAAAAATTACATTTTGGGGGCAGGCAAGGACAACTTCATTTTTGTTCAAAGTCTGAGGGTAATCTTTCCAACCAAATGTACAAAAATTTACCAAACTTTTCCTTTTCTTCAACTTCCACCCATGTTACTTCACCACCTTTTTAACATTTGATGTTCACTTTGACCTAAGCTTGAGCATCATATTTGCCTGAGGTGTAACAAGTAGAGTCAATGAGGGAAAGATGAAGTATATCCATAATTCCTAAAATATTCCAAACAAGTGAAGTGTCCTGTAGGAAAGTAGAATAAACTGAGCTGCTATCCCAGTCACAAAATGCTACAGCAATGGGGCAAGCAATTGAATTAATAATATCACAATACTGATAGTCTTTACTGTAAAATACCATCTCTCCTTTCAGCACCAGATGCTAGGAACTGTGTTGCTTTGAACTGTTATCACCCCATCCATCCCACCCATTCATCTGAGAAGATAAATTCAAGGTCTGGGCTGCTCAGTCATATTACAAACACCCAAACAAGACATTTACCCAGACTTGTTTTCGGCCACTTCTTCACTGAAACTCTGTGTCATGGGGCTGGCAGGAGGCTCTTTTAAATTCTTTCGGAGAAATGAGCCACTGAGAACCAGAAAACACATGTGGGAGGAAAAGAAAATAAATAAATTTGCTTTGTGAAAGGGGCAAATTTCTAAACTACTGGTCAGAAGCTGGTTCTTCTCAACATAAAATCCTGAGCAACTGAGTAGACAACCCTAAAGAAACATTATGGCCTGGAGGATAAAGCACTAGCCTGGAAATTGTGAAATTTAGGCTTCTTTTGAGCAATGTCATGCATGAATAAATTGTGGTAACTCAGGTGAGACTCAGCTTCTCCTGAAAACTGATATCTAAAGCGGTCTGGCTCTCCCCACAAAAAAAGCTCTACTAAAAGAGGTCGATATTATGGGTATTATTTTAGAAACTAAAACTTTTGAGGTGACCAGATTCATCAGTCCCCTGAGGGAAGCTCTTCTCTTTTAGTTACGTGAAAAAGTACAATTTCCCACTCCAGGATGAGCTCAACCTTCAGATCGTTACATCTGAAGACAACCTGGCAAAGCTCAGAGTTTCCACTTCTCTTCGGCTTCTTAAAGTCTCCTTTTTAGTTTCAGTTTATATTTCCTGTCTCACTTCCCCCCCCTTTCATTTTTGGGGCTTCAAATTCAAATAAAACCCAAAAGCATCGCTGACTCAAGATCTTTTTGTATTTCTCTCGTTCTGACTAGAAACCACAGCAGGCCAAATAAAATGAAATGACGCTTAGATATCACTTTGGCGTTCAAAATGCTTTGCAGACCTTAGGAACTACCTCCTTTATCACAGAGGTTGGTGTGTGCTGTCATATCCTTTATTTGCAGAGAGGGAGATCAAAACAGAGGAAGTTTAATGGCTTGATATTTTCACTTTAAGCACAAAATCCGTGTTTCCAATTCCTTGGCTTGCATACCGGATGCCCCCGGGTTTTGAGGTCCAAACCTCTTTGGAGTTTAAGCCCCAAACCTTCATGCAAATGTGATGCAGCACATGTGCTGAAAATATTCATCATCAAATAAAACCAAACCTCCCTTGCTGAACACAGAAGGGAGAAACTTCTCTTTTGGAGGTGAACAGGGGTTCATGGCTGAGAACCATGATCTTTGCTGCAAGACACAGTTTCAGTTGGTCTCAGATCCACCAGACTCTCAACATCCCCAACCCAAATAAACAATGAGGAGTTTTTAACTGATTCTGATTGACTTCTCATCCTCTTGCTCAGTTTTTTCTGGCAGGGTTGCAAATGAAGGATCAGCTCTTTAGCGACTGCAGCTAGAGCTGTTAAAGCTCCCCTGCTCCCTGCCCTGTGAGGAGTGCAGAGAATGAGAGCTCACATCTTTCTCCTAATTTCAGCACCTGGGAATTATTCCCTGTATTCTGCGATTTTGACCTCTTTTCCTTTCAGTGCCACTTGCACTCAGAAAGCAAAAATCCAGTCCCAGGGGAATATATGGGATGTTTTACATCCCAGAACAACACTTTCAACACTTTGTTTTGGGACTGAAAAAGGAGGCAAGACAATCACCTGCTTGAGTGAGCTCTTTGGATGAGGCAAACAAGTGCCACTTTGTTCCCACTTGTGCAACCCAGGCAGAGACTGAGGGGGGTACGGGAAGGTCAAGACAGACCCGTGATTTAAAGGCGGGAGGATGGTTCGGTGACTGAATAAGCCGGGGGTTTCACTTTCAGCTCATGCTGATACAGCGCATTATGTTAGTGCCTCAGTTTCCCCACAGTAAGGTGGTGACTGCTGTCTGCTCCCATCACAGGGGTCTTAATAAAGCACTCCTGAATCAAGGCACATATCTGCAGAGCCCAGCAACCAACACATCAGTGACTCCATGGCTGTGCAGCCAGAAAAAAGCTGTCCCTTCCCTTGCTCCAGGAGCAGGGGTATTGCCCCAACCCTGTCACCCGCTTTCCAGGACTAGCTGTAAAGCTAGGCCAGCAGAATGGAACCCTGGCAGACCTCAGCATGCCTCTCTCGAAGATGATCCACAAAGCAGGGCAAGCTCTCTTTCCTTTTGCTTAACAACAAAGTTATAGACCTGCAGATGAATGCTGAAGCTTTAACCAAGCCCATATTGACTATATAAAAAGCTCCCGACTGCCTCTTGGGTGTCTTTAAGGAGCCCATAAGACTTCGAGGGCCCAAATGCAACACAACTTGCTGGCCATGAATAGGATATACCCCTGCCAAAACCTTCCTCCACTGCAGCTATGGCATTCTCCAAAAAACATTTTATAAGCTGGTCTCCAAGTTTTATGACATGAGCGTATAGAAGTGAATGTAAACTCCGCTGACCCTTGCACTGCTTTTTGGCTCAAGGAACTGTTTCTTTTTACATCTTTCTTCCCCTTCCCCCCAGCTCCTTAACTAACCACAGATTTCTAAGTAAGAAGGAAATTACATTAATTGAAACCTTCTCAGTACATTATCAGATTTAGTGGGAGCATTTGGGGAAGGGGAAGGCAGAAAGCTTAGGGCAGAGGGGATCTGTAGGATTAAAACACTCCTTGGAGGAAGATGTCAGGCTGTGAAAGGTCAGTGAACTGCTTTTGGTCACATCAGGCTGGAATCTCTTGCTACCAAGTGTCACTGGAGCCTCCCACTCATGTCCAAGAGAAAGCCAGGGATGCTGGAGGACCAGGTCAAGTCAGGACCCGGTGCAGTGGACCTGTGATGCACCAGACAAACACAATTTCTCTCCCTTCACTTTCACAATACCAGTAACAGCCCTGCCCAGGCACGCGGGGATCATGCATCAGTTGGGCTTGAAATGAAGCTGAGTATTATCCATGCTACAAGTGGATATACTCGAGGGCTGAGTAGTTGTCATATTTTATCGACACACCATCAGGTCTCATCTGCATCGTGCACTGAAACAGCTCATTCACCTCCTGACCAGCAGATGATAGCTGGATCCTCACAACACCCAGATTTTTTGTGATAGTACCTCCATGTAAGATGCTAGACTTGCAAAGCAAGACTTTTGTGTCTACAAAAACATCAGGAAACAATCAAATTCTTCTTGGGAGACATTTTGAGTTCTGAGGGGGAGTGTTTTGACGTCATAGTTGCATGGGAAAAATGACAGAGCAAAACGTAAGCACTAGGCTCCAGGGATTTCCACAAGTGTGAGCTCAAAGTTTTTGGAAACAGGTTTAGTGGGAATGCTGTTTCCACCAAAGTCCTACCCTCCTTCCCCTCCCCAGCTGGCTGACTTTCCCAGAGTCTCGATTTGCAGCCTGCCTGAATACCACTCAAAATATTTTCTCAATTAGAGGAGAAAACAGGAATTTGCCACTTGTCTGCCTCTATTCTGCTGCCTGTCAGCATTCAGCAAATATTTCAATCGTAGCCCTTTGCATGCTGCTAGCCCCGCTCATTTAACCTTTGGCCCTTCCCTAGGCTAATCCATCGGCCTTTACCTTCAAATCTTTACAGCCAAGGGCTGACTGAGGGCTGGGCTGGCAGGGAGGATGAAGGGGGTGGGGGGGAATAACTTATGCCAGACTCCAATATTGCAATTTTGGGGGAGGAGCAGAGAAGGTACAAATCTCTAACCATGCTCTTCGAAGAATTCGATATACCAGCAGCTGGGATTTGCGCTTCAACATCTGGAAGACAATGAGGAAAAAAACCACTTTTTTTAAAAAAAAAGAGGGAAGGAAGGCCTCCATCATCTCAGCTCTCCTCCATGTGGCCGGCAGCATCCTGAGGCAGGTACCTAATTGCTCACGGACCCTTTGCTCTTCGTCCCCCATCTCAGTCGCTCTCCTCCCCATCTCACTTGTCGCTGAGATTAGTAGCTAACGGTTCTGCTGTCAAAAGCACATGTGATGAAAATAATGCCCAGAGTGCAGCCTGTCAGCCTCAGAAGCGCTTGCTCGACTTTGATGGCAGAGGATCATGAAAGCCCGTGCCCGCCTGGCCTCCCCCCCAGCCGGCCGCTCAGCCGAGCATCCATCGCGGCTCTCCTGGGGCTGTGCCCAGCCGCCCGCTGTATGAGAAATCGCTGACCCTTCCGTCACATGGATGCTTTAATTGTTCACATCGGTATTTTGTTTCTCTGTACTGTAGACAGTTTGCTGTCTGTTATCTGTCCTTCATATGTAATTAATTGCTCTGTCTCCTGGCTCATTAGAAACGAGCCCCTCTCCTCCCCTTCCCCCCTCTCCCCTGGCCAAGTCACAGTGTGCATTATTTAGGTTAAATCATGTTTAAGTAACTACATAAATAGTAGATCGAGTTTGCCTTTTGTCTAGGCTGAGACTGTTGCTTGGCTCCTTTCTCAATGTGTCAGACCAGGAAAGCCCTTATCGCTGGAAGCTCTTGAAGGGAAACCCTCACTGGGCAGAGCAGCCGTGCTGCCCCAGGAGCAGGGGAAGGTCCTCTGAGCAGAAGGCTTGTCCAGTAGGTAACAAGAAAAAGCTGCCAAACTTTAATAAGGCAGGTGTAAAAGTCAGCGCTTGCAGAGCAAAAATCCTGCCAAAAGGAAGTTCATCATCTAGCAAGAGGTAACAGCAAAGAGGATGGTGAGGTTTGGATTTTTTTTTCCCCTCCGTAGCTTATTCTAGACAGCGAAACACACTTCAAGTGACATCACTTCACACATCCCAGGTCACCCGCTACCATCCCAGCAGACCTCTCTTGTAGCTACAGCACTGAAACTCAGATGCTACAATGCAAGTGAAAGACTTGTGAACTTTCACTCAATTAAGAACGGAATGATAGTTTCTGAAGTGGGTTCCCTCAGTGCACTGGTTAAAAAAAATAATTGAGGATGTGGGTATACAGGTTCAAGCAATCTAAAAACCAACATGAATCATCACCTCGAACTCAAACAAAACCTTCACCAAACTGTCTTAAAGGGTCAGAGTAGTGAAACTAAAGCCTGTGAAGTCCATTTGCTCACTTTTCTGGGCCAAAGCTTAACATCTTTGTAGACCATTTTCTTGTGTAAAAGCATCTTTAACATCAGCTGATGCAAAGATTTGAGGATTTAAGTATCTGTTTCTAGCTGGGAATAAGCACTGACAGAATGAGCATGGGAAAGCTTGTTTCCTAGAGATTTCCAGCTTAGCTTAAGAGCTTTAATCATCTGGATGAGCTTCGGGTGAATCACCTGAACTTTTGGATGCCAACTGCAGCCAAGACCTCCCCTCTTCTTTGCATGTGCACATCCTCGCTGACAGACCTGGGCTAGCCAAGTACTTTAACTGATTGGACCGGGCTCACCTTTGCTGGATTGCCTGCACAAAGGTTGTAAAGAGCTTCAGTGAAGACTTCCACATGAAAAGCACTGCACGCATTTCCAGCGGTGTTATACAAAGCTAAATTACTGCTTGGGAAAACTGCTTATACCAGGAATGCAAGGCAATGAAGTTCTCTCTTCCCAGCATAATCTGGGCACAGATGATGGCAGAACAAAAGCCTTCCAGGACGCCTAAGACCAATGAATCTCACCAGTGACATGGGAAGACCACCATGAAGAGCCAGGGCATAGTTCAGTTTTCCAGTCTATCTACAGCTGTCCCTCTCCACCACAAGGGCTTAAAAAGGATGGAGGTCACGAACATGTGTCATGCAAGTCACTAAAGTTGTTTTATCAGAGACCTTCAATCTAAACTTGCTGCCTGGGTTTAATACAGCTGCTGATCTGCCAGGGAAATGTGCTGCTATTGAGCTGAACCCACCAAAATGGCAGTCTGGCTTCCTATCCCTACCCTACTTGCCCTCCTAACACTGCTTGTACCACTTCAGGAGGTCTCCCCTGCAACTTTTTCCAAATCTAGGCAAACAGAAATAAAATATCCACATCTTGGTTCATGAGAAACTTTTTTGGGGGGGTGATGTATTATTAATAATACATGCTTTAAAAAAAATAAAAGTTCTCAAGAAGGAAAGGGGAAAGGAAGGAAGAAAGAAAAACATACATGACTGGGGGAAGGGGGTAAAAAGGACAACAATCTGAGACTTTCAATGGGAATGTCCAAAAATAACACAAACAGGATCTCCCTGCCATCTGCTCCGATCCTCTCTGAATGGCTTTCAAAGCAAAAAGCCTTGCCAAAACCTGACAAACAAAGCACTGAGCATCAGTTTTAATGGAATACCAATACTACGTTCCCCCTTCCCCCCTTTTTGCTACATATACACACACCTTCCACACCCCTCCAGTTGCCAAATAAATGACACTATGCAGAAAAATTTGCTTCGGTTACGAAGCTGAATAAACAAGGAATAATTTTGCAAGTGCTCCCATATGTCTCTGCTTCTCCGCTTACAATGGACACTAATAAGATTTGCCATAACTAATTTACTCTTTCACACCCTTACCCTATTCTCTACCTTTAAAAAAAAAAAAAAAATAATTCTGCCTATCTCACATGCATTTTTCCACAACTTTCACACAGTTGAAACACAAGGATTTCAACAGCAAAGCCCACCCATCGCAGAGCAGACTCTTTCAACTTAGTTTAGGCCCCTTAACATGGTTTAAAGGTGAGTTTTACTGAACTTGAAAAGGAGAAAGTTTGTCACTTTTTTTCTTTGATTCTCCATTGTAATTTTAAAAAATATGTCTAAAGGGAATGGTGGGGAACAGGGATGCATAAGAGAGCTCCGATCTTGACACCAAAGGCAGTGTGTTAGTGCACGTAAAGTAGAAAGTCTCAACTCCAAAGGCAATGTGCTAGCACATATAAAGCAGAAGAGAAATTCATTAGGTGCAAAAAACAGTAACTCTCCTATGCTTCATTTCAGCCCGGCTAAGCGGAGCAAACACAAAGCAAACACCCAGCAGCAACACCCAGGAATTGACACAGCCCTCAGCCCGTGCTCTGCTTTTAGTCTTTCACAACTAAATACAGCACCGGGATGCAGAGATCTCAGTGAAGGGCAGAAATGGATTTTGCTTTGGTTTTTTGGGGGTTGTTTATTTGGTTGGGTTTTTTTATTGATTCACATCTCTCCTGACAAACCTAAGAAACAAAACTGAAATGCTTAAATCCACACTTTGTTGCGCTTTGTTCCCTCTGCTATTGAGATATTTTTATGTGCCAGGAGCACACCTTTACCAGAGCTGATCAAGCCTTTTCTTTTTTTTTTTCTTTTTTTTTTTTTAAAAAACATCTGAGGCCTAAATTACTTGAACAAACAAAAGAGTTTTCCCTCCCTCTCTCTCCCGCTGCCAACCCCCCCAGTGCTGGGTCTGCCCCTCCTCCTCCGACACACAAATGGCCTCACACCAGACAGGATGGAGGGAGGGCTCCCAATTACGCCTCTTTATTAACGAGGGGCCACTGCGGGGAAGGGGCTGGGGCAGGGTGGGGGACAGACAGCGGCTGCCGGCTCCTTCCTGCCACCCAAAATGGGGAGCAGAGTTAGTGGGTAATCTGCTGGGAAGGAGCCCGTGCAAGAGAGCTTTGGGTCACCTGCTAGCCCACCCCGTGTCATGGGATACCATGGTGGGTGGGCATTGCTGGTCTGACCCCACTCTCACATGTGGGAAAAGGGTGGCAGGGAAGACCCACAGGGACTCCAGCTGTTTCTTGCAGCTTGTGGATGGGGAGAGCTGGGTGGTGGTGGAAGCCTGATGGATGCACCAAGGCATGGGGGTGGGCACAGGGATCCTTGGTGCAGCTGCAGCAGCAGAAGGTGGGATGTGTTCTCCAGTGGCCCTGGGTGAGACACCTCTGTCTGCCTCAATTTTCTGCTTGCAAACTGGGGAGGGCCTTAGGAAAGTGCTGAAAACCTACACTCTTTGGTAGCATTCAGACGTGATAGTTACAGGGTACTGCTTTCAATTTTCTCTCTGTACCATCCATCATCTAACTCCTTTCTCCCTATCTCTGTGGTGATTCATTTTCTTGTTCCACTAGAAAAGATAGGAGGGTATTTTTTTGAGGAAAAAGTCATGGTCAAAATCAAAACTCTTTCCTTCTCTCCTCTTTCAACCTCAAGGCCACCCTTTGCAAGGGTCTTCAACGTCATGGCATCACACCTGATGATAAACTTCCTGAGTCTCTCAGGTGTCTGATTTATGCATCAGACCCTCTCCGATGCTGCTTGCGTGGCCATCTCCATTTGGCAGAGCCCAAATCCTCCTTTCTCTTTACCTCACTGTTTAAATTCCTCTCCCACTGGGCTGCTGGTTTTTCCTCGGGAACAAAGCACAGCCCCTGTGAGCAAACACTTCTACCCATCTGTGTCCAGCAGCCACGACAAAAACGGTTTCCCATACTCCCAAAGCCCCCCATAATTTCTCCCAAGACCTCACAACACACTTGACATCCTTTACGACTCCTTCCCCACTTTCAAAAACTAGATTGGGTCACTTTGTCCAGTCCTTGGTTGTGTTTATTTATTTATGGATCTTTACCCTACCTGTGCTCCTTGTTGAGGCTGTTTAGGGTCAATGTCTATCTGTGTTTTCAAGTGGTAAGACTGCGGGTAGGCTGTGAAGATGCAGGCAAGCAATGGGGACTGTAAGGAGAGCATAAAGCATTTTGACTTTTTCTAACCAGGGATTAACACATGGGTTTTAAACAAGGGGACTCCCTTCCCAGCTGACAGCAGCAGCTGCAGCTTCTGACTTGCTCTCAGAGTGGCAGGGAATCGAATCAAAGAGAAAAGAAGAAAGAGGACAACCCTTCCTTGGGGAGTAGGAAACACAATACGAGCTATTCTAAAAGCCCTGCAAATACTGGCTTGGTTTTAGGTCAGGCTCTCCTTCCCCCTTCTGTCCTATGTTCCCCCCCCCCCCCCCTCCTCTTGCAACAAAGGGAAATTGGTATTTTTCGAAATTCTTCTGAAAGCCAACCCGGCAGATGGTTCCTTCCATGCCGGGGAGGGAACAAAAAGAAAAACCTGCCAGGATACACATCACCGAGATGTGACAAAGATGGGCATGGTGGCTGCCCTCTGACCCAGGGATTTTACATAGGCCTATTAAACCATGTGGCCAAGATGGACTGAGTCGCCTTATATCTCCAGCATGCAGCTGCTGTACCCCACAGGCCCATGCTAATTTTATTAAGTGAGGCCAGATAAATGGGAAAAAGACAGGGTTTCTTTACATTTCCATCCCACCTTTTCAGCGCCTTAGGACAATCCCGTGCCAACATCTTCACAGGTGGAAGTGAAGTTCAGTGGACAAATTCGCAACGTTAGAGTAAAAGGCTTATTTAGACAGTAATTAGCAACTGTCTTACTTTGCCAACATCTTACGTACATATCAGTAATATCAACTCCTACAGATGCAGAAAGCCAAGAGTAAGTCACTGTCAGTCCTATCATACTCAAATGCTTCAGGTTAAGGATCTGGCTGTCCATCACAAGCTGCTCTCCTTTTTCTTTAAAACTTCCTCTTCCCTCTAGATGACATCATCAGCCAAATTCCCACTCTTTTCAAGGGTGCCCCAAGCAGACCCAAGGGCTCCACATGTCAAGGACCCAAGCTGCTTGACTTAGTTAAACGCCATGTCTGCCAACCAAAGCACAGGGAGCAGCGAAGGATGTGCTGCCCTCCTGCAGAGCTGCCCCGTGCTTCACAAATTCCCATGAAGCATGTTGGCAGTTGCTGTCCCCGAATGAGTAATAGCAGCTCCTGCCCACGCCCAGAGTCAGTGACCTAAGGACAGATTGATCCCTCCCCATCATGCTCTTCCCAGTTCCTCTTGCGACCACTGTGCTGTAGCCACAGAAGGAAACAGGCTTTCCCCCCCACCTCTCCTTCAGATCAGGAATATAATTACAAGTAATGCAACAGAATTAAGATAAAAAGAGAGAAAAGGCTGGAGGGAATTTGTCCTAATGATTACATAAATTATTGAAGAAAAGTATCCCGTGGAAAGGAAGGGCTGTCTTTGGGAAGAGTACTCAGCTGAGCGCTGGTGAATGCAAAGTCAGAAAACAGGCAAGACAAATTCATTATGCCCATCTAACCCGCACATACATGGGATATAAGAAGTAAAACGCATCACCAATCCAGTAGCATCCATTCCCAGTGTAAGATGCACAAAACAAGTGCCCTCAAGGTCCCCGCTAATACATATTAGGCAGGATACTCATGTAGGGACTGTCCCTGCAGCTGAAAAAAGTTTGGTGGGGGGTGGAAATGAGGGTTGATCAAGTCCCTGTTAGTTTCCACTGCTGCTCCCCAGCGGAAAAATATCTGCTTCAGCTCTACTTTTCTTAGTCTTAAGGGTGAGCTTTCATCAAATTACCCATGTGGGAATACAACAGGTAGAATTTAGGTGAAGCTACCCAGGCTAGCACAATATTTTAGAACATACCGGGTGCAGGGGATACTACTGAAAAAAAGAGACCATTTAGAAATTACAGGGTAGGCTCTACCTCGAGGGTATGAGGAAACTATTTCCCAGGAGGAAATGCTTGCCAAGCATGTTACAGAAGTGCACTTTCACAGAAGCACTGGTGGGGAACCAGCGACATTGCCCCATGGTGAAGCAAGGGCGTGATTCGTGGTGACACATCTGAGCGTCCAGTGCTCAACCCTCTCCTCGTCAGACAGAGCCATCAGCAAGGAGAGTGGGGCCGTGGCCTCTGGCTCATTTGCTTGTGTCACCGCATTCCTCCCAAGAGCATTGGGCAAGGCAAAATTACCCACAAATCCCCTCAGGGCTGATTCTCATCTTTCAGCCGTGCGGATGGAGAGAGGCTCACATGAAGCTACAACGCTTCGAAGTGCTGAAATTCCTCAATGAACCACCCAGGTTTATAGTGGTAGAGTTGTTGTAACACTGATGTCAATAAAAGATACCATCTCTCTCTACAAACCTTGCCACCCAGGTGAGACAGAGAGCCATGAGAAACTGATGAGAAGATAATGAGTCCTACAGTAAATACTCCACATTTGACTCTTACCACATCTTAGGGTTTACAGACCAGAAGGGGCTACTAAGGGCATCTAGATTGACTGATTGCATGCTGGCCACAAAACTTCATCTCTCTCATTTCTGCATCAAGCCCTAATTCTTCTTTTAGATAAATTTTATTTTTATACTAGTGGTGAAGATGCAGAGAGTGAGTAATTTTGAAATGAATAAACCCATTTCAGTGACAAGAGAACTGGCTTCCAGAAGGGCTGTGCACCCAGCACTTGAAGATCAGGCTACCACCTGAGAGACTCAGTTGTGTCATGGTTAAGCAACCACAACTCAGTGAAAAAGGCCTAAGTGTTACCTTGGTCTGCAGCAGGTTCCTTGAGTGAGTCACTTAATCTCGTTATTCTATTTCACATACTGTAGTAAGAGACAAGAGGGTTTCATTTCTCCTCCTTTTATTTCTACAGCGCTTGAGAACTTCTTGCAGGAGGACAGACTCTCCTGATGCCTTCATACAGGACCTGCCAACAGTAGATATTGCTATACAATGGTAACATGAGGCATCATCTTAAAACGAGCCTGGTAGAGACACACTTATTTCTGCAAACACAGCTGCAGTTGACTGTCCATCCTGAATGACCGTGTCCTCATCTTCAGCAATGCTGTCTTCCACAGTGGCCACAGTCCAAGCCACATCTCAAATACGCAATCTCACTTCTGTACCTTAGCCCTTCCGCTGTCCCTTTCACTGCTAGCTCACAGCTCCAGAAAAAAAAAAAAAAAAGAAAAAAAAAAAAGATAATAACAAGGTGTTTTGCTCGATACCACTGTGGAGAAGTAGAGTTTTTTCCAGGCTGACCATGCTACTTGGAAGCTGTGTCCTGCTACTGGTACATGCACTATGGCTTGAGAATCCCTCTCCTGATAGCAACCGCCTGCAGCTTGGAGTCCAAATATAATCATGATGTAGAAACAGCACTTCATGTCCTGAAATGAAAGAGCCAATAACCACTGGTCTAATTCACGTTAGAGGTCATGGCAAGAAATGGAAAATAACGCTCTTACGAAAACACAGCTAACTGGACTTGTCCTCGAGGGTCACATATCAAATGGAATCATTTTAAGGTTCAAGAGTTGGAAAAGTCTCAGCGTTAAAGAAAAGCCAATGCATGTTTACTCTGGATATTTTTAGACTGCTTTCCTAAGGAAACAGGGCTAACATGATCACACTGTGTTTGTGTGCATGTGAATGCACACAACTCCTTGTCTGCCTGCATGATCCCCTCCTTAATGTTTTCGGAATATTTTGACCAATTTTGATCAGATTTGATGTAAGAATAGAAATCTTTGAGATACGATATTCAAAAAAGCTTTGTTCAAATTGTTTGCTGGCCAGAAGAAAGGGACCCCTGAGGGGCTTCAAAGAGGGTTTGGTCAGCAAGTTCACTCCTCATTAGCCACCAAGAAGCCACATAAGAGGAAAGTGGTCAGAAACCAACTTTCACAGTTTCAGTGCTCTTAGGAAAAGAAAAAAAAGACAAGCTGAGGCCACCAGGTGAAGCCCCTCTTTCCATTCGAATGAACTCAAGATGAGTCAGTCCCACTGACTATGCAGGGAAATGTGGGCAGCAAGAAGTCTGGGAATGAAACACATGAAGAATTAGACCTGACCTGAGGGGGCTAGCTGGCTGTGCATGTGTGTGAAAAAGGGATTGAAGATGAAAAAGCTGGACATAAATCAGAAGGTAGCTGTGGTCAGGCATGCCTGGAAGGAGAGGAGAGGGAGCACTGCATGCAAAAGTTGATGCTAGAGGAACGTGAGACTGTGCATGTAGGACTGACATTCCTGTGCATCCCAAAACCTCTGCAAATGAAGACACAACCAGTACAGAGGTTTGCAGCTCTGGGTGCACATGTCAGCACGTCATGTCTCCAGCACACCTCTGCTAGCCTGGAGGCCACTGTGCTTTTGAAACATGAGCAGTGTGCACTCTCCCTTGGACAAGCCTTTATGAGGCTGTCAGGAGCAGCACCTGTCCCCTCCTGTGATTTGGTGGTGGGGACCACGGGACCTCTAGCTGGACCCCTAGCTTCCCTGCACTGGTCCCAGTTACTTCCCTGAAGCATCTTCTCAACCCCGAAACCAACACTGGGGGCATTTTGTCATGGTTTGAAAACAGAGGCACAACATAGGCAAACAAGGAAATGTCACAGAGGGCCATCGAAACTCAGCTGTGGGAGTGACTGCTGCAAAACAAAACCTGTCCTCAACACGGACAGCCTCCACAAGCCCTGGTCATATGGCAGCTAGTCAAATACAGCAAATTTTCCTCATTTGGCACTCCATGTTAAGCAGTAAAAGCCTGCTTAGATTTCCCTAGCCCATCCCTTCACTGCCAGACATTTGTTTCTTTAAGAAATACTTGACTACATTAAAAAAAACCAGTCCCAATTCTTTGGGAGCAGACAGACAGTGAGGGATGGGCAATCAGCTGGCTCAGACAGAGCACCAAGCTGGAAAAGAAATTCTGCCTTATTCCTGTCACAAAATATCCATGACACTATGTAAGGTGGACACTGCTCCAGTAGGCTTTGGAGAAGGAAGGGTAAGAGATGGGATCCAGCCCTTCCTGCTCTTTACAGAGAGGACTGAACCACTTCTGTAGGGACCAACCTCCTCTAGGTGACTAGGGGGCCCAAGAGGACTCAGCTCCCAGTCTGGGCACCTCAGGTGCCTTCAAGGACCAAGATTAACCTAGGCCTGAGTGGTTCTCAGCACATAACAAAACTGGTTTCTTAAACTCTGAAGTTTCTACAAAGAAATTCATTCCTGCTCTCCTTTTGCGGGGAGCCCAAGGTAGTTGTGGTGGGAGGGCAACAAACTCCATCTGTTTCACTTGTGCCTTCAACAATGTGGTAGAAAGAAAAGCTGGCCAAAAAGAAACCTGGGATGAATATCAAAGTGTTGAGTTTGTGTAGCTTTGCAGCCATACGTTTGTGTAGAAAGACTGTAAAAATGCCAGGAGCCTCGTGCCTGTTAGAGCAGCTCTGAACTGGTCTCTCAGCTGCTCAAAAGCCAGTTTCACCTAAAACGCAACTAGAAGGAGACTTCCCCACTGTGCTGGCACTTCTGGGGCTCTACCACTTTACCATAACCTGGGCAGAGGCTGAGGTCTAAACTGCTGGCATGAGCTTCAGGTACCTGCCACCAGCATCATTTAGAGCAACTTCAAGGCTTTGCTAAGCAAGAGTGGGGACCAAACCAGCACAGAAACAGGTCCAGGCTGAAGTAGCTATGGAGGCTCCTTCCTTTGGAAAAAAAAAGAAAAAGAAGGTGTAAATCAAAGCCTGCCACTTCAAGCAGGTACCACCACAAATGTGCAAGTGCCTTCTCCTCCTTGCTAAGCTACAAGCAGCACAGGGAGCAAGCATTTACATCAACTCCCCGAGCCACGTTTGGGATCGCAACATGAAGAGCTGACTCAGGGGACATCTCACACGGGGATGCCCTTAGTGAAGAGGAATAAGCATGCACTATGAGCAATTGGATGATCATGCACACAAATCACCGGGGAGAGGAGTCCGGCACAGGAGTAATCTGACAAGAGCTGCAGATGCACATGAGAACCTGGAGGGAAAGTGCAATGTGCAGTCAGCAATGCAAAGAAGGGGGAGGGAGGGGGGGGGGAGCGTTCATGATCTTCTGGAAGAAGGAGGGGTGCAAAGGGGAAAGCACGTGAAGGAGAGTCCTCAAGGAAAGGCGAACCACAGGAGAAAGCTGCATGTGTGGGGCAGAGGAAGGAAGACGATTAATTGAATTTCAAGGGAAAAAGTGCTAGAACTGCTTCCTGCAGAGAAACAGCAAATACCTACAGGAACTCAAGGAAAAAAAGATGTTGCAAGAAAATCCAAGGATAGAGTTTCCTCTGACTGCACATGTGGAAGCTTTACTTCCAATTGACTTGCTGCCTCTTATCTCTCAGCAATAAAATTCATTCACCCATCCCAAGCTCTCAAAAAACCCCAGTGCAATAATAATTACAAAACAAAAATGAGTTTACATCCCCCGAAGCAGGACATTATGCATATGATGGAAGCTCCAAAGAAACTTTGTCAGGCTATGCTTAAAGAAAGAAGGGGGTGGAAAATGAAGTGTTTGCAGACACAAGAAAACAGACAGAGCAGCAAATGCAGGGAGGGAAACAAAAAAAAAAAAAAAAAAAGAAAAAAATAAGGAAATAAAACAAAACCAGGGAAATACTGCTCATCTGGGGCTTGTTAAATGTTACATGACAGGCAGGGAATGCTGATGGATTGCTTTGTTGCATTTGGTGCCACACTTTCAGTGCCCTTCCAGACTGACAGCATGTTTCCTTATCTGAAGGAAAAGACACCTTTAGTGACGCTGAGGATGCTGGACTCAAGCAGCCCTGCTGCAGATGGGGGAGCAGCGGCTGCAGGGCTTGCCAGCGTGCCAGCAGGACATCCTTTGGGCTCCTGGTTTTTTTCTTCCCTCCCTCTCCAATCAGACTAAATGAAATGGAGCCATTTGCGGGTTTAGAAGTGGCAAGGATTCAGCCCACTCCATCCCCAGGCGCCGAAGGGTTGAAATAAGAGCAGACGCTTACAGAACATTTGTGCACTTTCCAACTGCCGCACAGTGGCCACACGGACAGCCCAAGCTACGATTCACCTTCCGAGCAGCCCTGGGAAAGGGGTTAGGAAACTACCTTCACTCTTATTTTCAAGAAGGGGAAGCTGATGTGAAACTTGGCATGGTCATGACTTAAAAGAAACCCCAAAAGTTGCTGGGTTGCAGCCAAGCATTCAAGCCGGCAGAGCAGAGGTTCCCAACGCTGATGCTCTCTCACCCCCTGCCTCCCTCCCTGCTCCGGGGCATCAGCAACCGCACCCAGCAAGATCCTCTCCTAGCTTCCCTCCCCTCCCATTCATGATCGCATAACATCCCCGGGGCAATTGCTCACACGGAAAAGCAACATGAGGAAAGTATTTAATGTATGTTTACATCTTTTAATATACTGTAGCAGCTGGAATCAAAGGCAAAAAACCCAGGCCTCGGCATATGAGCAGCGTGGCTCTCCACAGAGCCCCCTACTAATCACCCCCACTCCCTGGACCACAGCTTTAGAAATCAGGCACTAGCCCCTGTTGCCTAATTAGCAGAGCAGTGGAAAGCTTAGGAACAGGCATATCTTCTTCCTCCCTAAGTGGCCACTGAATAAATGCTATATCCCCAGTTCACAGCCCTTTCTTACATTGCTGGCGCTACCAGTCCTTTGTGTACCCACATGCTGTTACTTAAATTGCTTCCATGTTTTCATTACTTGCCCTCTGTGCTATGTGTATTGAAACTCCTGCAAGAATGCTGAAGTGGTATTTCAAAGCACTGGGGACTACTGGAGATGTGGCTGAAATTATTATGCAACAAACTTAAGTGATTTTTCAAGTCCTGATAGAGTTTGGTCGTCCTCAGGGGGAAAGATAAATTCAGGTTCTACTTCATGAGGTGCAGGACAAATGCTCCCACCCGCCAGAGACACAAGACACAAGCAGCTCAGGTTATGCCCAGGTCTCCAACCTTACATACAGGTCTGAGGGGCCAGCATATATATCCATAAGCAAGGTGGTAAACTCAAATAATGATGCTGCTCCCACGCGCAAGGGAAAATGTATAAATTGGGCCAAACTCCTGGCAAAAATCCACAAAGGACAGTGGAGTGATGCCAGCTGAAAATCTGCCCCACTGGTTTAAATGTGTTGTTCCCTGCTGCTGCTGCTGGTAGCTGCTTTTCTGGAGTTTGTGCTGATTAAAGCAACGGGCAATCAAAGAGCCTGTCAGAACCACCAGAATCATTTAAATGTGACAATCAGTTGTTTTTTTTTTTTTTTTTAACCACTACTGCAGCTCTCGATGGTTATGCAAATACATGAAGAAGGTACCTGCATGCTCCTCTCTCCCAGGGAAGCCCACAGGTAGGCCAGACAGCTTCAGCTCCGTTTGAGTTTCAACTTGCTGTTTCCTATCTTCCTCAAAAAATCTCTGTCACTGCCATGAGACACACGCATCGGTCATGAAAGCAACCACGCTGCCAGCACTGGAACCCTTCTCCCACCGATTTCCAACCTCTCTCTCCTTTCATCACCCTTTGATAGGAGACGTTCACAGCCAAGGCCTGATCCTGCAACTCCTGAGCTAAGAGGCAGCTGTGTGCGAAATCCTTTCGGCTGCAGGGATGCAGGTTATTTACCACCCTGGTGATGCAGGCTGTGGGTCTCCAAGCATCAGACCCCTTGGGATCACAGCACTGGGGTCTTCCAGATCCCTGCTGGGGACTTCTCTGCCCTGGCCCTGGCTCAGCAGCTGCTGCACAGCAGCCGTTGGGTGTTATGCTAATGGATGCGCCACTGCGGCAGCCCTCTCCCCATCTGCTCAGAGCATCCACCTGCTGGGTTGGGTTTTTTTTGGTTTTTGGGGTTTTTTTTGTTGTTTTGTTTTAATGGCCAGATTAGCCCAGTGCTGTCCCAAAGCGCTTCCAGCCTGTGAAGAGGGTGTGAACACAGCACCCGCCAGCTCGGACCTCACAGCACAAGTGCAAGCTGGTTGCAGCCACGTTTGGGCCATGATCTGCTTCTTTCAAACTCCTTATCTTTCTGCAATTAAAGTCTCACCCTGAATGTAACCACACTACAAGGTGCTTTTTTGGTTCTTGTTGGGGTTGGGTTTTTTGCACATAGTTTCCTTACAGTTAGCTTTATTTTTTTGACATTTTTGTATGGCCACATGAAGGAACGTGACTGGGTGATAAATAGAAATGAAAGCACCAGTTTCTAAGCAGCCATATTCTCCACGGTCCAAGCACAGTAGGCAGTGGTTTGCAAGTTGGTTTGGTTTTTTTTTTTTTTCCTGTATGGCCATGGAGGGATTGCTTGTGACACCTTTGCTGTAACCGAGCATGGTCTCACACAACCACTAGTTCCCCCGAGGCCTCTGCAAGTATTCAGGGAGGAAAGGGAAGTGGAAATAAGACATTGTTTCGTGCTAAGAAGACAGCCCATCCTTCTCAATAGGTGGGAAAATCTATTCTCAGTGCGTTATAGGGCCAAACCTCTGCTGTGTTAAAAAGAGCTATTTTTTTCAAGCACATGGAGTATGCCATATAGCAAGATTCTAAGAAAAAAATCCCCCTGATTTTTTTTTTTTTTTTTTTTTTTTTCAAATTCAGCTTCTAATAGAAGCACTTTCAGGCTGAGCAATGTTAATGTCCCTGGGCTCTGCCTTGAGTCAATGGGAAATGTTGGTGCTTCAAAAAGTGATTTAAAGTCATCAGAATTTTGGTCTAAGTCAGTCTGCCAAGGAGACTCTCTCCAGGGAGAGCCATTGGCAATTAGTCTCTCCAATGCTTCAAGAAGCCCTTTGAGCATCCATCAAGTGTATAAGGTATGGGAGAAGTGATGACCTTCTGCATAGTGAGGGATCCAAGCCGCATGAGCAGAAAAGCCAAGTCATGCCCTGAGCTCTGACCAGTGGATGCCTACATCCCTGATGAATTTGTCCAGGTTTTGGAGATAGTCCTGAGCCTTTCATCAAATCCAGATTCCGATCTGAATTCATCATGATGCCCATGTGTTACTAAGTAGGCAGAGGTAAGGTATTTGCACTGTGGTAACACCTCACCCCAACCAAAGCTCCTTTGTCTAACACCTAGGACAGAAAACACCACTACACACACAATAACATGAGTAATCACCAGGTGTCCCTCCCCCCACCAGTACCACTTAAAACACTTGAATTAAATTTATTTTAAATACTAAGTGTAGGGGACATTACTGAAAAATCAAGACAACAGCAAAACAAAAGGGTGCTCCTGAAAACAGCTCATACAAAGAAAGGATTTTCTTTCTTTTCCCCTCCCTCTTTCTCTCCTTGACTGAATGAAGATCAATTTTTACCCAAACTTAAAGTACCAAAAATTTCTCTCCAGAAGGATATTTCAAGAAAATGATATGCATCTGGAAGAAAATGAGACTTATAATGGAAGTATTTTCTGAAGCGTAACTATAGTGTTGCTAGCACAATGCTGTAATCAAGAATAATGGAGCCCTTCGCCCGGTGTACAGGAATGGATTCAATTGTTCGCCGTGCACATACCTGTATTTTAAAAGTGTAGTCAAAAGCTTTAACTGCTGAAAGGCTCAAGCATTAGCGCTCAGACACAAAGCAGTTTAGAAGTGGGCTCCTTCATTTATCACTCATATAATGATTAATCTTAAATCTCAATTACGCACAAAAATAGAAGGGGCCCGGCTGAACTTTTGATACCTTCCAAATTGGTTCGTTTGAAGGATAGTTCAAGATCATCCCCACAGTGTATGTGGCAGTGCAGGATGATACCTGCTCTGTATTACCTCCTTCACAGCCAAGCAGGGCTTTGAAAACCTTGTAAAGGTTCTGCCTCGGACACAAACTGAGCAGGTTTAATCCCACCCTTTCCCTCTGCTTTCAGGTGAAAGAGGGAATATGGGAAAGAATAGGACTTACCTTCTTTTTGGAGTGTGATCTGTCCTCCTCTTTAGTTGCTTTGCTATTTTTCCCAGCTCTGGAAAGTTTCTGCTCCCCAGACTGCTTGATGGTGATTTTGATCTCGGGAGGGCAAATATAGTTCTCCAAGTTCTTTGGGGGCTTCTTAGCTCTCTTGGTGGTCTGGATCTTTAGTTTTAAACTCCCCTCCGTGAAGTTAGCCTCCTTGATGGAAAATTCCTGCTCCTCCAGGCCGTCTCCCGCCACCCATTTCTCACTGTCCGCATTGGAGGTGGAATCCACGTCTCTCCCAGAACCCAGCTCATCCTCTTCCTCAGGCTCCAGCCTCTCGCCGCTCACCGGGATCCCTTTCCCCGAGCCCGCCGCAGGCAGCATTGTCTCCCCCGCGCAGCCAGAGCCAGACGGAGGCTTCGCGGAGGTGACAGTGGCTGGCAGAAAGTCTGCCTCGCCCCCCCTTTGCCGGGAGCTGCCCAAAGTCTCCCTGGGCTCCATAGCAATACCGCAACGCCCTGGAGTTTTATCGGAGAGAAGGGGAGCGCAGGAGGGGATGAGGAGAGCAAGGGCAGGTACGATCCCAGTGAATGAATGGTAACTGTCTGCCGAATTCAAAGTCCTGATCGCCCAGAGGCGGCAAGGAGCTCAGAAGAGACCAAATCTGCCACTGTCAAAAGAAAGGAGAAGAAAAAAAGGAAGTTAGCACGCACGCACGCATCGAACAGGAGTGTGGAGATGACTGAAATGGGGCACGCTTGGGCTTCCCCTGCAGCATCTCAAGGGCCTTTCTTGAAGCAAAATGGGAACCAAGGCTGGTCAGCATTTCTGAGGGCTGGATCTGGTATCATAAAGCAAGGAACAATAGCCATGTATATTGCTGAATTGATGAAAATGGATATATAAAAAAAACGTATAAATGCAAACACCTTCAACTGTAGACTTGGGAAATAAATGAGGGGGCAACCAGTTCTCCACACCCATGAACCTCCTCATTACCTCATAATGCTCACTGTCACAAGGTTTTTTAGAAGGAAAAAAACTGGAGGCAGACACATGTTTGCCTCAGGTTAAACAATAATCCAGTGCTCAGAGCACAGAGAACATGGTGTTGCCCTGTGAATCAGGCAGAAGAGTTTCAAACTCCCTATTTTCCCACTTGCCAGGCAAGAGAAAGATGCCCTCAGCTGCCAGCTATTCTGAAGGGGACTCCGCTTTGGATGAATCATTTGTTACACACTGGGCCAGGCACCCACTGTCTGCAGCCCAACATGCTCCCTGGGATCCTGGAAGTGCAGGAGGATCTACCTGAGTCTCTTGGAGGGCATATCAGGGACCTGAGTATTGAGGGGGATGGCAGAAATCTAAACTCAATGTTTTCCAGAGTTCCCATGACCTTGGGTATCACTGCTCTGAGGCAAAGGCTTGGGCTGACTGAAGTGAAGACTGCACTCTTATCCTTTCAAATATGGGCTTTCTTTAAAACATCTCAGATTCAACCCTTTGAGATGGAAGAACTTGTGTTCAGTACCTTGCAAAGTCTTAGCCAAAGTTAACGGAAGAAGTTATGAATGTTCAACTGAGGCAAAAGATGTATCACCCAATGACATAGAAAGGCTAAGCCAAATACGAAAGATTTGATTAAAAAAAAAATACACGTAGGGTGTTTTTAAAGGTGTTGAGGTTCTTTCATACACTCTCCCTAAAATCCCCCATATAGCCACTCCCCACCGTCCATCATGGCAAGCCAGTTGAGGCTACAAAACTAGCAGAAATGTGTCAGACAGAAATAAAAGGTATTTTCTGCTACTTTAGCAGAAACAGCTCCCTGGTGGGTCAGAGGAGTATCACTTCTGGCATACAGGGAAGGAAACAAGAAGGCACTGCCAAGAGTAGGTGCTGGGGATGCAGACCTACTCTTTCAGCACTAGCTCCCTGCTAGATGAGCTCTGCTACACTGACAAACCCCACCCCTCGAAAAACTGCAAGCAAGATCTGAACACAGCCAGGGATTCCCCTGGTCATTCTTAGCAGCAACAAACCATAAAGGAGAAACAAAAATAATCTTGCTACCTATCACGAAATCGTAACAGCATTATCAGTGTAGACTGCTTTAAAGCACTGCTCACCAAGAAAAATCACATGTCCTTGTACCAGTGGCTTCTTTCTGCTTTTTAAAAATACCTTGCACAAACTTAAAATTCAAAAAGAAGTAATAACAAGAACTTTTTATTATTTATATATCCACATTTCCACTGGACTATGGCCATGGGTCACCTGTCTGACCCTGGAACATATGGCTACTCATGGAAAGTCCTGAGCATCCTAGAGCTCCATGAAATCATTGGGTGACCTCCACCCAGGTCCCAGCAAACACAAATTCAGATAAAGTCCCCATAAATAGCACAAGCTGACAGCCCAAGCAGGGGAGGAAAAAAAAAAAAAAAAAAAGAACAATCATGGAGCCTGAACTGCCATCTGGCCTTAGAGGTGGTTTCTGTAGCTCATAGTAGGTAAAAGTGCACCATAAAAACACTTAAGCTTAAGTTGCACATCTTCTGGCAATAGGAAGGAGACTAATTTCCCAGATCTGCTGGCACTGGTCTCATTTAAGAACTAACAGACCCAAGGTCTCCTGCACGCCTGCCTTGACTCACCCTGCGGTCAGCAAGCCTCTCCATTTCACCACCTGTGAAACAAGGATTATGCTTACCTCATTCAAACCCATTGTAGGGTGGGTTAGTTAATGCCCTTACATAGTTTTGAACCCAAGTGTTTACCATGTGGTATTCACTAATTACTAACGCAATTAGTACATTAAAGCCACCCAGTCGCAAGGAGCTGCTCCACCTAATTGACCAGCCTTGCACCTCACCTCTCCTTTGTGTCTATGGAGGTGATGGGAGTCAGGGTTACCTTCCTCTTCCAACCGGTCCAATCAAAAAGAATTTAAAAAAAAAAAAAAAAAAAAAAGGCTGTCCTATTTATCTGCCATTTCACATTGTTAATCTCCTTGGAGAGGGACGCAATGTACACACAATCCTGGGCTGCAACACAAACACAAGGTGGTAAAAGCTCGGTGGTGCAGCATTCCAGGGAGTTACTGCTCTGGTATGCACGCATGTACAATGGGCACTCTGTGCAGGCCTCCGCCCACAGGCTGTTAACCTCTCTCATGCTGGTAAAAAAGAGGAAACTTCTGGCAGACAGCATCTAGCTCAGCAGGCAGGGCAGCAGAATGAGTCCACAGCTACCAAGGGAAGGGACCACAGCCACAGGCGTAATGAACCAACCCGCTTGGGAGCCTACGTTGAATGGGAGCTGAAATAAAACTCTTGGCTCTGAGCTGGGAAGGGACTTTCAGGTCTGGAGTCATTGGGTAATGTTTTATGGAGGGTGAATAAAAAGCCAGGTTTCTGCTCCAAAGTCTGGCTATGGGTCTTGGACCCAGGCTCTGGGTCATGGTGCCCAAACACACATCCCTGCTTGGCTGTGTGCCTCCAGGTCAGTAGAAACAAACAATAGAGGAATAAAGTCATTGCATTACACTAGTGTCAGGTGAGTTCATGCCACATCCACCTTAAAATCCCACTTAAAAATATCGGCCTCCTGTTCTGCTGAGATCCTCAAGATGATGATTATCACCAGACCTGCAACAAATAACCCTGCACTTAAAGGTTGTGCAGAATTAACTGGGTCATTGTTTTAGGTATCTCCTTACTCTCCTCCAGGGTTAATAGTTAAATGACTTGGGTGCAGGGACATTATACTGGTCTTTCTTGTTTGGGCAGGCTACCTGCGCTTTGACTAATTAGGAAACCTCACTTCAGGCTTCTAAATGGGTAAACTCTTTCGGAAACCTCCCCACCTCCCCTCTGCAGACTGCCTGCCAGCAGAACCGCTGAAGGGACAGCGGTGAACACCTTTCCTCCAGCAGCTCTTCTGCCTTAGCTGGCAATGTGCAGATCTGGAAACCTAGGGAGGAAGTGTATTTTCCAGGAGACGTCTAGATCTGTTTTAAACGCCCAAGAGATGGGGTCTGTCTAGACTTTTAAGTGCTCACCCAAACTGACCTTCCAGGCCTCCGAGACTCACCAGCATCAAGTCCCATTCAATAAGCAAGGCATTTTACCATCCGAATGCAGAGGCATTTTACCATCCGAATTAAGCTCCCAGAGGAAAGTGTTACCGCTAGCAGGCTTCCTGCAGTCAGGTTAAATTTAGGGAGGATAATTCACAGGTGAATGACAACAAATTTCACAGAAGTTGGCATTAGCTCTTAATTAAGGAGAGATTCACGTTTCCTCTGGTAAGTACTGAGAAATAATCAAATGCCTGCGTGCTCAGCCTTGCTACGGCTGCTCACGTGTTTCTTATCAGCTCCTCTGGGCACCTCAAACACACTTCTGGAGGCAAAGGCCTGAAGTACAAGACCTCCCTTTGGGTCATACTAGATGCCTCCCATTAAGGGTTCTGAATACCCTCCCTTCTCCTGCCTCGGGCAACTACTCATGCTTGCAAGTATTCAGATGCCAGGGCTATAAAGTGATTAAAATGAAAATTTGCTGAGGACAAAAATAGAGGTGAGAGCCCACAGCAGGGGGAAGACATCCACCTATTCCAGATTCTCTATGAAGTGACAGTGGGTATAACACTTGGCATGGCTTTTGTCTCATGCACAGGAGCAACCACATTAGTAACAAGCAAACACTGATTAGACAATTCAAGCAAGCCAGGTTCAGCTGCCCAGAAGTTTGTGCTGCTGCTCTGATTTGCTCAAGCACTGGGAGCACCAGCAGAGAGATTGAAGCAACATTAAGAGATGCTGCCTGAATCCCATAGCATGCTAATCCCAGACATGACTGTAGCTACTGTGACTGCTTTCATTTTATCTATAGAGTCCAAAATGCCTTAAGATAAAAAACAGAAATAATTCTATTGAACAGGTTCAGGTGAAGGGAAACTGAGGCACGAGTCTGAGAGCGTCATAGTGAAGTGGATCCCACATCTTCTTGAATGCCACATCTATCATGTTGCTTTTGGATCTCACGTTCTCTCATGTGACATACAGTTAAATCCCTAATCTCTGACAAATATCAGAAATCCTGGAAGCCTCTTTACACTCCATCCTTTTAAAACCATTCACCACAAAGCACTGGAGACTATACAGCAATATTTAATGATGAGATATCACCTTTCACTCCAAAGACTCACGAGTTGCTTCCTTGATTATATATGCCACTGCTGAAATGCAGCTGCCTCTGGGGCAGAGGCCAATGGACAACCCACATTACACCCGAGGGAAAATTTTGGTCAGAAACCTGCTTTTATGAGAAGTGTCAGTGAAACTTCAGAATCCATCATGGGACATAAAAACCCAACAGCCTGGCATGCAGCAAGCTGCACTGAACTCAGTTAACCTACATTAGGAATAAAAAAAAAAAAAAAAGAAGCCAAAAAAAAGCCGCAACCTCTTTCTTCATTATTGCTTTGCCAAAAAGATAGGAATTTCAAGAGCGGTTGTAGGCACTGTCCATGCACTGCCAGCTCACCAGCAGCACAAGTTTGATGCAGATCAGGAGCAGGGATCTGATCAGACCTCTACTGAGTGGACCAGAGCACACAAGATGAGGGTGAAGCCTTTCTCCATGCCACCTTAAAAGCAGTCCCAGAGTATGGATAAAACTTGTGAGCCATAAAGCCAGCATGGTGCAGACAAGTGACACAGTATGACGCAATACAAAGTCTGCTGGGATAAAATTAAGTCACTGAAAAATTTTTGGAACAAATTTGAACCAGGAGAATGAGTTTATACTGAATCAGTATCATGCACCAGTAGGGTATTTAATCTGCTGCTCAGAGCCCTGGATTTATGGCTTCTTTGGACCACAGCCTTAGTTACTTCCTGTGGCCATGATACTCTGAAAGAACCACCCAGCTTTGGCAGGGAGCTGGAAAAATGACTGTGACAGCTATTTTCCGTCCACATTATAGATGCCATAGGAAACACCCTCTCCCTTTCACCCGCCTTGCGTCAATCAGGACAGAAACAAGGCAGAAGGATTTCCCCTTCAAGCAAAACAAGTGAACATCATCTCTTAATAAAGAACCAGAGATGGACTGGTGATGTCCAAATCCCAACCGGGCACAACCCTGAGCATCCTGCCCTAGGTGACCCTGTGCTGAGCACTGTGGTGTGCTGGAGGGTCTCCAGAGGCCCTTCCAACCCCAGCCATTCTGTGTGCTTCTGTGATGTATTATTTAACCTCTATCTCCAGTTCTGGGCAAATTGGTGACTACTGCATGACAATTTTAAACACACTGTTAGAATTCCCATCTATAAGATACACGTATAAAGTGGATATGGGTATACAACAGATACAGTATGAGATCCTCAACTGATAAGAATAATTTTGAGTGGAATGACCATATGTGAATGCCTGTAACCCACAGATTATCTTTAAAAATAACTAACTAAGGCATGTGATTCATTAATAGGGTGAATTAGAAGAAGAAAGGTAGTTCCTCTCCACGTGGTCCCCCCATCTCCAACACTGCTTTTGTTCCAGTCTTTCCACCTCTGCCTCTGATTTTGCATGAGTTATGTGAGGACTTTCTCTGAAGGGAAAGGACGCAAACTCTCCCAGGTGTGGTCTACCCACATGAAAACAAGGAGCAAGGATTAATGGCAATTACCAGAACAACAGCAGAAATATAATCTTCACCTGTTTTCATCAGATTGCCCTGAGTCCAAGTGCTACCAGCCCTCTGAACCTCCACCAGCGCGACTGAGTAACACTGACTGATGGCTCTGCCTCGGTGTGCCCAAGTCTGGCAAAGGGAGCCAGGAAAAGCCACGCTGGAAGGGAAAAGACAAGAAAACCCGAAGATCTCTCACAGCCAGATGAGGCTGCAAGCATCCCCCCAAGATAAAGAGACAGAAATAAATGAGAGCCCAAGCATATCCATAATTACGGAGGCATGTAAGTGTGCACATTACACATGTGTGTATCTGTCTTCTCAACATAGAGACATTAAGAGTAAATTATGGAATCATATTTGACTCCATAATTAGGTTTGAGACTCCATAATTAGATCAGATAGTCACCTTTTTATGTAAGTAACTAACTATCATACAGCGCTGAAGGGAGGGCCAACTGAATGATTAAACAACTGACACGGCCATAAATCACAAGGCCCATAAAACCAGTACTGCCCAAGGTATAGCTGCAGCAACAGCCAGCATAGCGAAGCACCCATCTGCAGTAGGAGGAGAGATGTCCATCATGTTGCTCAAGGACTTTTACAAGCTCCTGCCTGAGAACTGTGCCAAGGTTTTATAATTCTACTCACAACCTAAAGCTGTGTTGGGGAAGGGAGTAAACACCTCCTCATGCTGACTTCTGGTCTTTAAAGGACCAACCTCCTCCCACTTGTGCCCTCCAAGACAAACGCTGCTGCAGGACTGCTCTAAAGCTGGGCCTGTTTCACTGGATTTACATCAAGGAATAGCGTTTGATCACAATGAAATCAAGAGCTGGTGTGTCATTTTTTCCCATCACCCTTGTGAAGATTAGGCCTCTGGGACATTAGAAAGCAGCATGAGATGCCAACTGTGCTCCAGCTCATTACAACACAAAAAGCCAAGCCAGAAGATTTGACTATGACAGGTCAACTCCAGGCTGCTGAGCTCCCAGACCAAGCATCATCATTCTCAGCATAATGTGTAATCAAAGGTGACTCCTGAGATGATTCAAGAGAATACCCTGATCACTCTGCTGGGTGCAGTAGTGTGTGCCACTACAAGGATAAAACTTATTCCATTAACAACAGCCATAAAACTCCTTGGGGAAAACTGTCAACATGCAACAGAAAGGGACTTCAAATGCTTACTCCATTCTAGCCAGCTCTTGCCAAGCGCACCATCCTGAAGGTAGTGGCAGCCACTCCAGGCTACAAATGGAAAGTTTTATGGGTGTTTAGGGAAAGGTTATTGGCACAGAGACCAGCCACAGAAAGCAAAACCCTGTACAATTCCATCATCTGTGTTACCAAACTTTCCTAGATTGACTCTGCTCTTGGAGAGCAGCCATCAGACACAGTAGCCTCCTTCTAACACCGTTGTGGTAGGGCAATAATCTCTCCTCCCTATGATCAAACATTTCCCTCTGCACCCTGAAACGTGCAGAAAATGATTTCTCTATATAAATCATTAACGAGAGGTTTGTTTTTATTTACTGCTGCTGCCACAGGACTCCTCCTTCCTCCTTTTCTTTTTTCCCCTTCCTTCATTATTTTATTTTCACTTGCACAAGTGCCGAATATACTAGCTTTCCCTCCTTTCAGGAAAAAACAAAGAAATAAATAAAATAAAACAACACATCTGACAGGGAATGCACCAGGTCTTGGCTCAGCATCCATTCTTCAGAGCTGTAAGTGATGGCACAAGGAGGACCAAAAAGGCTTTGGTCCAGGGTCTATCCTGTGCCCAGTCTAGAGGCTGTACAAACAACACATCCCATATTACTCAATTCTGCATGCTTCAGATGAGACTAGGAATAAAATGGTTGGATTTTGTCCATGCAGGCTTGCACTGTGTGTTTCCATGCTGAGCAAGCAGTGGTGTCTTTCTTGGTGCTGTATAATGTACCAAGCATCCCCAGCATCAAGGGGAGACTATGGGAAAAGAGGACATATATGGGACATTCAAGAAGAAGAATAAGAATTTGGGGTATTTAGAGAAAGGCATTGAGACTGCTTTGCCTTGCAGAATATATCAGTCTTTAGGCTTTGAGGGAGGAGACAGGGTCAGCAAAACAAGAAATACCCTTAAAGCCTCATGGATTGCAGAAGAAAAAACAGGAGGCAAAAGCAGTGCAGGACACAAGTGGACGTGGCTGGATGTGCACAGGGCAAAGAGCAGCCCACAGTGCCGGGACAGCGACGTCAAGAGGCATAAACTAGTCGGGAGCGTGCTAGTGGAAAGACCTGAGGCCAAGAATAAAAGCAAGATAACCGACAGCTCCTGTGGGCAAAGGAGTAGCTTTGCCTCTAATGAGGTTGAAGAGGAAGCGGTTACAGAAGTGCTGGGAGAAGTTGAGTCAGACAGGAGATAAGAGTCTGCTGAGTACCTGCACGCCCGAAAGGCCTCTCCAGCTGAACCACTTCATTGTGCTCTTTGTGAGGCATCCCTCCGAGGCAGCAAATAGGATAGTGAGCACCGGATTCATGACTCAAATCCCTATTCAAGCAGGACCAGGACTTTATGTTGTTATTCTCTTGTAATGCCACTGAGTTCAGGAGGATGTTAAAGGTTGGGATGGGGTCAGAATTCGGGGGAATCCAAGATCAAGTCAGCCATGGGTGCCCTCTCTCTTCACTGATGACATATGGGTCTCCATCTCCTAATCTGAGTCCTTCACTTAGGTCCCAACCAAGTAAGGTTTGGTCTGTAGGCTCTGATGGGTCAAGAGACCCCTGAACTGAGGCATCCACACCACTGCTGCCCAGTTAGAGATGGATGTAGGTTTGAATAGGGTCCCAGTTCCTACCTAGGGCCACGCTGCAGCTTATTGTTATTTTAATGGTTGCTCACAATATTTTTTTCAGAGGTTTTCCTTAAGGACCCTGGGAGGTCTGTTCACTGAACTAAACCTGAAGAAAATGTCCTGGCCTGAAAGCCACAGTTAAAAGGCAGCATGTTTTAAGAGCAGATGTGCCTTCAACTCCGATAACAGGATGGAGGAGCAGGACCTGTGTTTCTGTGACTACCTCCTATGACACAGAACTGGGATCTAATGTAACCAACACCTATAGCAAATGCCATTTATGACACTTATCCAGTAGGATTCGTAGGGACAGTGCTTCTCTCTTTAAGCCAACAGACTAAAAAGATCTCCATCGACTTTAGGATGCCTACAATGACACTTAATGTGTCATGGCATCACAAAACATGAACTCAATTTTTCTGTTCCACTCACACACCAAAAGACAGAGGCCTTCAACAAGCCCTATGTTTATATCTATTTATCAGCTCAAAGTCCAGCATGTTAGACTGCTGCCCTGGTTAAAAGCATGTGGTTAGAATAATTTAAAATGGAAAAGTGTTTCCTCTTCTTCCCCCACTCTCACTTATTCTGAATAAATTGGAGGGGAAAAAAATGGAACTGACAGCTGGAGAGAATTTACTCAACCTTTCAGGAAGAAAATTGTCATCAAGCAAAGAGAAAGCATGACATTTTTCAGCCCATTAGGTGAAGGTTTATGGAAGTTACAAGGATGTGAATATATGGGTTAATATTCTAAACTGTTTTGCAAGCTTAGGAACAATGGCCATGTACAATAACACTTTGCCCAGATGCCTGCTATAACACTTTACATGTATACAATCCTGTCTGAACACCTACTAAACTCCCCCCAGTTAAGCTTCACATCTTTGATCCCTTCTGAAAAAGAACTGAAGAATTCAGCAGAGAATTATTCCCCTGTGCAGAATTCTATTGAATCCCCACTATAGAGCTCCATAGGAAGGCTTTAGAGAGGGGGGAAAAAAAAAAAAAAAAAAAAAGAAAGAAAAAACTACAGGAAGGATTTCCTTGTCCAGCAAACTAATAGGATTTCAGAGGAGTTTCAGTGGAAACCTCATTGCATTCTCCAAAGCCAAAAATTTAGCAAGACTCAGGGAGAGGTAGGAATGGATCACAGTGTTGTTCTAGAATACGCTGGGTCTGGAAACACATGGGGAAGTTAGGTCAGTGTCCAAGTCTTAGAAATCTCATCAGTAGGATATTCAGGATATGTGGATTCATATTGAGGAAAGACATGGTTGTAATGCCTTGCAGCTTGACCTCTGGTTTGAGTATCATCATTTTCTTCCTTCCATCTTAAAACCAACTTCTCCATCTGCTGAAATACCACGACAGAAACAGAATGATTCATTGTATACATATATATCTCTCAGTTTTAAAGGTTAAGGCTAACAAAAATTTCAAAGTAACATAAAACCTCAGGCTTCCGATCTTTAACCCATCTCTAATTTTGAGGTATTTAAGTGAGCCCTGGGTTACCCCATGCTTGCCTACCACACATTCTTCTGAACAGCTTTCCCAAGCACTATTACAGGAGATACTGTACTACTACGTACTAGAGGAAACTTTGCTCTCATCACTGACACATTCATAGAGCCCTTAACAGCCCAGGACTGCACAGCAACCCTCACAGGAACAGGAATTCACTCCTTCAGAGGCAGTAAGAAGCTAAATAAGTCACCCCACAATGGCATTTATCCACAACCCCAGCACCCCACTCTGCCAGACATTTACATCCCAATATATCATGCACTGCAGAGCCGAGCCTTGGGCCATGCTGTGCTCTGGTATTCACCAGGGCAGGTCAGAGCCTTGCCACCACCTTCAGACCTCGTGTTTGCATGGAAATCGGTCTCCTCCTGCATGTTTTTTCCACACATTGAGCTTGCTTTCAAAACAGTGATTCAGACTCACCAGCCCTACATAGGGAAGACAACTCAAGCTCATCCTTATCATCTGCACAGCTCCTTTTTTCCCTGCAAGGGCCCTGTGCTGGATGGACACGTACATGAGCCCCACCACTGTCCCACTGATAAGCAAGAGTAAACCTGACCCTGGGATCTGTGAGCCATACCAGTGACCGTATTCGCAGAGTACTTCTCTGGCCACCTTCCTGTTTTGTCACCTGTGCTTCAGCCTCATCACTTTCCCCTTGATATCCAAAGTCAACAGGGTCATCATCACACACTGGCAATGGCACACAGGTTCAGTGGACAAGCAGCCGGGCAAATATCATAGAGGTACAGAGGCCTGAGACCTTGCCAAGCTCCCCAGCTAGACTTGGAAGTAAACTAGAGCCATAAAGATCGTAATCAAGCCTGGAACAAATCTTCCCAATCCTCAGGGTGTTTGAGGCCCAGAGTTTCAATTTGGCCTTTTGGAGAGAGAGGTAACTAACCTGAGATCTCCTCGAAATTTTCAGTTTCATAAAAGACAACAAAAGCCTAAATTAAATAATGCCAGAAGATTGCTTATCATACCCAGCTGTTCCACCACTTACAGTAAAAGCTCATCATTGTGTTTGGACGATCTGTGCTGCAAAGTAAATCCCACTCCAAAAGGGCAAAATAGCCTCTAACTCTGCTCCCTCTCAAGAGCTGATAAACAGAATTTACCACACCCTCCTTCCTTCACACATTTCCTCAGCTCTGAAAGACAAGATGCATTATTCTCTGCCTGCTTTTACTCAATTTAGGAAACGATTTTGCCTTTTTTTTTTCTTTTCCCCTCCCCATGTATTTATCCCCCTCTCTTTTCTCTCTACACAACCAGTTAAACATGAATGCAGAATCCAGGTGCCTGTTGGGGAGTTGCACTGGTTTTCAGCATCCAGCAGGTCTCTAAACAGGTCCAAAGATGCAGTGAACTTTTGAAGCCACATCAAGTGAAGCCCTCACGTTGGGAGAAGGAGAAATAAACTGTCTCTAAGGGTTTGAGCGCACCTCAGATGCAACTGTGCTAACAATGCATTCTTGCATCCTGATTTCATGCCGATATCAGAAGGCAAAACAGTCCCAACCTCAACAGTTTGGAAATCGTTTTGAGGTCCAACATTCCCCCCAGGCTAAAACCTGGAGTGGAGGGGTTTTAAAGCCCATCTTTAATCAAGATGACGATTTCCTAAAAACATGAGTCATTTTAGTTCCTCAACAGTAATAACGGGAAAGGAAACTCTTATTTTTTATCAAGTTGGAAAGAGAGAAAGTAACGAGAACAGAACCTATAATAGCAGCAAAACCAGTCCCAGTAGAAACCACAAACCCTGCAGCAAAACACTGGGAACCTTCTCTGCTAAAGTTCTCCCACAGACTCTCCCCTTTCTTGCTAGGCTTTGGACTAGCTCTAAACCTTGGATTGCTGCTGCCCAAAGAGTGCCTGGACTTCCCAGCAATGAGGCTAGATTTTGCCGTGGATTTCATTTGACCACTTTTTATTTTTTTATGCATAGATTTGCTGTCCTTATCATCAAATGCATGCTTAAATGTGGCACTTACACACTCAAAACCCCGTTGTGCCTACATGTTATGGTAGGCAAAAACAACCTGCTGAATTTTATGAACATGGCTTAAACCCTATTCAGTTGGCCCTACTGTGGGCCATGCATCATGGAGCACATTTTGGCAGTTATTAATGCTGCCTTTCAACATCATTGCAGACCCACAGATCACAGATACCCCAGAGGTGGGTAGTTAACGGGGAGCAAGAAAAACCGCCTAGGCATGTGGTTAAACAAATCAGTCATCAATTCACTGGGACAGCTTTCATTTCCATCACAGCAATCTGTTGGATCCCAGAACAGTTTTTACGTGGTTCATTAGACAATAGCCTTTCTTGCTACTAGTTGGGTCAAGAGTCAAAATTGCTGTGTAATTGCAAGTCTCGGAGCACAAGGCAAGAGTTTTTCAGTCCTGGAGGGTGTTGTCCAAAGGGGAAAGAAAACAGAAGGGAAAGATTATGTGTAAGCAGTTGAGCCCTACTGAGAGGGCAAAAAAAGTCACTGAAACTGGGATTAGACAAATCTTGTAATGGAAAACAAGAGTCCTGTTGGTAAGCTGGCACTTACACCAAAGAGATGGGGAAAAGGAGCTCAAAGGATGGGTCAAAACAGACCAGACGAGAAGATTAAGCAGCATCTGAAGACAAAAAATGATGGTCGGACCTTTTCAAGCATTCAACGCCTTGAGTTAATTAAGCACATGGCAATAGCAGTTATTAAAAAAGAACAGTTCCCAACTTAATCAAAGTACATTATTGGAAATGATACTGAGCAACCTCAGTAGAGAAACCCAGTAAATATCAAGTCAAGCTAAATAGCTCAGTTATGATTATTATTAATAATAAATCATGGCCACTGTTTCTTTTGTTTGCCAACAACTAGCATAGTTTATGGCTCTGCACAAACCTAACACACCATTTTATTACATTTCAGAGAGTGCATCCTCCTAAAATGATAATGTGTTAATAATCTATGCTGGGCTTTTTGGCAGGAACCAAAGAGCTCAAACAACTTGAAATAACATCAGCAAAAAATTATTTATTCCCCATCCCTAGTTGCAGAGAAAACAGAGGTTTTCTTGGCTCAGTTACTTCTCAATAGATTTCTGGTTTCAATTAAAACTTTGAGTCTGAGAAGTTTAAAAAAAAAAAAAAAACCAAAACCAACCCAAAGCCAATAAGAGATGGAAGTCTCCATTCACTGAGTGTTGCTGCTTTTTTTTTTTTTTTTTTTTTTTTTTTTTTTTTCCCTGTTTTTACATAACCTTTCTGAGCTAAGAGCAGAGATTAAAGTACAACTTCATTGTTTGGAGGGGTTTTTCTCCTTTCAGCTAAAAACCAAATGGAGATGAAAAAAGTTTCTCCTTTGAGTGGAAGGAGCTTCTGACCGAAGGGAGTGAGCTCAGCCAAGGCCAGGGAAACGCAGGAAGGTGTGCATGAAGCAGCCACTTGCACGTTTTCCCCGATAGGCATTCTTTCTCCCGATAAAAGGTCCTAGACACTTGTTTCCTCAGGTTCGTGCTATCACTGCCTAACGTGAGACGGCTGATTATATCATTACTGTAGCCTGCACCAAGTTAGTCCTGGCTGCAGGGGCTGTCGGATCAATAATTGTTCCCATTTGGGTCCATAATGTTCAACGCGGGATTGGATTTGCCAGCAGTCCTTTACCCCTGAAATCCTCCTGTCAATACGAAAAGGATCAAATTACTTTCCCTGACAGCAGAGGACTAGCAGGCTCAGCGCTTTGCTCGCCTCGCACATCCTTTGCGGTTTGACAGACGGACAAATAAAGGCAGCACGGCGGGTCCCCTCGTCGTCCCCCCCCTACCCTCCTCCCCCTCCGACCCGGCCCGGCTTGGCCCGGCGGCTAATGAAACACCTCGGTTTGCGGGGGGAGAAGCCCTGCCCGGCTCCCCCCAATCCCCCCGCCCTCCATCCCTCCCCGCCGGCCGCATTCGCTTGTGGCGGACTCCTCCCAGTGCCCAGCTCCGCTCGCCGCCCTCCCGGCCCTCAGCCCCAGCCCGGGGGCGGGGGGCACCGACACCCCCACGACGCCGGGATGGGTGGGCCAGTGCCCCCCCCCCCCCCCCCCCCCCCCCGCCATACCATGCACCCCCCCCCTCCCATATCCATATCCTCCTCCCCCGCGGGGAATCCCCACGCGTGTCCCCTTGCAAACCGCGGGATGGGGGACCTGCCCGCCGCGGGGGGGGCGTGTGGGGTGTCAGGGGTGTCCGCCCCCCCCCCAACAGGCGGCCGCTCCCAGGGTCCGGCTCCCGGCGGTGAAGTGGCCTTTTAGCATCATCAGGCGTCAGGCCCGAGATTATCAGTGTCGTTTATTTGAAGCGGAAACGAATCGGAAATCCTTCTCTCAACTGCCTTTTTAGACACATAAATACGCGCAGGCAGGGGCAGGCAGCGCCGGGGACCGCCGGTGCCCGGTGTGATGCACACTCACACTCACACTCACGCTCACACTCACACACCGGGAAACAAGGGAGGGAGGGAGCCCCCTCCTCGCCGCGCGGGGGGGGGGTGTACGGGGACACGACACGGGACCTGATTTCGCGGGGAAACCTGATTTTCGCGGGGAAACCCGGCGAGGAAGGGGTGTGAGTGTGAGTGTGAGTGAGCGTGCACGGAGGTGGGCAGGGAGCCTTGCGCCAGGGCTGGAGTTGACAATAGCCGCCCGCGGCTCCAGGCTGCGTTTTACACCACCACCCCACACACACCCCAAAACCATCACACACACCCCCCCCCCCCCCCCCCCCCATAATATCGGCGATATTCAAAACGCCCAAAGCTGAACTCCACTTTCACCCGGGGGGGTGGGGAGGGGGGGTGCAGAGGGGCAACCGGGGTCCCCAATCACTGGCTAATTAATAACCATTATTAACGCTCCTCACTTCGCCACCGAGCAAGGAGAACGGGGGGAGGGGGGGGGGCGGGGGGGGGGGGTCCCGCATTGCTAATTACTCCCCCCGCTGCTTCATTCCCCCAAACCCCCACCCCCCCTTCTTTCCTCTTGCAAATTGCCGCTTTTCGGGGCTGCGTGTCCTTTTCAATGTCAAAACAAGCGCGGGGCCGCGGCGGTCGCCCCGGGGCAGCGGTGTGACCCCCCTTCGCGACCCTCCCCATGCCCAGCACCGCCGCGGACCCCCGGGCACACGCACACACACTCACACTCACACACACACACACACACACACACACACACACAAAATCCCCATAAGGTTACAACGTTGCTCTCTAGCTCCACTTAACCTGCAATTTACGAAGCGGGGGGGGTGTCCCCCCTCCCCTCCTTTCCACGCGCACACACATAGCTGCCACCTACCCCCGGCACCGTTGGGGAAACACATATAGGCTACCAAAAGTGGGGGGGGGGGGGGGGGGGGGAAGATCATCGGGGGGGGGGGGGTAAACACATTTAAGCAAACTCCTAAAAAAAATTTCAACCCCTTTCCAGCAACACGGTTTTACACACACCCCACAC